>NC_066520.1:18150830-18250830 GCF_024679095.1 Eriocheir sinensis | reverse complement strand
TCTCTCTCTCTCTCTCTCTCTCTCTCTCTCTCTCTCTCTCTCTCTCTCTCTCTCTCTCTCTCTCTCTCTCTCGAAAGTTTAGCTTCCCACACAATGCGGATAAAGCCATGAATTCAATTTGCCTATATAAACAGACAGCAGTCACACAGAGAGACAGACAGGCCGGCAGACAGGAGACTGACACAGAATAGAATATAACACGCACACACACACACACACACACACACACACACACACACACACACGGGCAGTGCACCACCACCACTCAGCTGGGAGTCGACCTCGGGACCTCTAGAGCCGAACAACCTCTCCACTTATCAAATGTGTGGCTCTCGTCATTTTTGTTTTTCGAGTTTTTATTTGTTCAGAAAAAAAAAAGTAAATCCTGCAGTATGGCCGCCCAGCCTTGGACGCTAACTGCCGGAGCAGGACGCCTCAGCCTCAACACGACCTTTTTAACCCTTGAACCAATGCACGTCATATTTTATCCCCACAAGACCTCCGCGGAAGTGGGCGTCGCGTGACCCACGGCGGCCCACAGGCGCTCCCGCGAGTAACATACGGCGCCGCGGAGCTAAAAGCTTTGCTGTAATTTTTGTCGCGGCCATTACGGCTTCCTGAGCACGACACCACCTCAAGGTGTGGAGACGGTGTGTGTGTGTGTGTGTGTGTGTGTGTGTGTGTGTGTGTGTGTGTGTGTGTGTGTGTGTGTGTGTGTGTGTGTGTGTGTGTGTGTGTGTGTGTGTGTGTGTGTGTGTGTGTGTGTGTGTGTGTGTGTGTGTGTGTGTGTGTGTGTGTGTGTGTGTGTGTGTGTGTGTGTGTGTGTGTGTGTGTGTGTGTGTGTGTGTGTGTGTGTGTGTGTGTGTGTGTGTGTGTGTGTGCGTGTATGTGTGAGTGAGCGTCGGCGAGGCGAGGGGCGGCGGAGGAGCGGCGCTGCGAGGTGGGGTGAGTGGGCGCCGAGGGACAGCCTCACAAAGCTTAGTATTCACGAAACTTTGATGAGGAAACTTGCTGCGTTAGTCAGACTTTTTCTCAAGTAAAAGATAAATCATAAATTTAATATTCGGGCATACAACAAAAAGCGCCAGGCAAGCACAGCAATCAGAGGGAGTGTCGGTGACATATTTAGTTTAATGTACCAGTCACCTCCCGACCCATCCACTGAAGCACGGATCTCGTATCACATACCGAGGCTCACGGGCTACAAACAGACGGCCCGCAAAGACCACTTCCCCCTTTGTCCCTTTGTCTCTCACGGCCAGCGCTGCGCCACCGTCACAGCCGCAAGTGGGGAACTCAGCCCTCTGTCATGGCAAGCCGATATTGGAGTCCGTCCGCACCTAACTGCCCAACTTAACTTAGGACGAGTAGACCCGCGCCCTGAGCACCTGTGGCCTCGACTCACCCTACCTCCAACAGCACCCGAGTTCCCGCACGATGGGTACAACTTCGACAAATCCAAGTTTAAGAGATCTGCAAAGGCTCGTTTAGTGCATCAATGGAACAAATGGAAGAGTAATGTTGTCAGTGAATATACGGCGTAGTTTCACATGGAGGCAAGATAAATTTATGGATGGAAATGGTGAACTATTATCTAATTTTCATGGGATGCCGTTTCTACGCTGAGAGGCTTTTTATAGTCTCCTTATACCATCATGTATGTTTATGTAAGCCGATGGGTCTCAGTGGTTCCGTCATCTGTGTTTACGCTTGCCTCACGCTAGCGATTTTATGTCCTCAGGCAAACGTCGCCTGGCCACGCACCTTCAGCTTGCAGGCAAAGTGGAAGGTGTGTGCAAGTGTTAATCAGTGCATAATATCATAAGGGAAGCATCGTGTTGAGTGAATGCATGAAACGCTACCCATCCCTCCCCTCAACACAGTAATTGACTCATCCCTTCCCTGTGCATCTTATTTGAAAGGTAAAACACGATTGACACGCAGCCATCTTAGAAGTATACGTGCGCTCTACAGCTTTAGTTTATAACGCCAAATATATACTTCTGCGAATAAAGCAACAAAATATAGTAACTAAATATTGAAGTCCCCTGAGTCATCACCGCTAACAGTCACGCTTTTAAAACAGTGTCAACAGCAGTTATTAATATTGAAATAAAAGGTGAACATAAAAAAAAATAATAATGTCTATGTTTGAAACCCTATGTATTTGCAGCCGTGTGTGTGTGTTTTACGGAGGGTAATCGTATTAATACACATTGGAAATAATACGAAACTTTTGGAATGCACTCTACATTACGCGGGTCGGACATAAAACTCATAATGGTATAAAAATAATTGTTGCGGCGGAAAGGGCAACGGACACCCGCAAAACTGTGCGGCAAAAGTGCACATACAAGTCAGCTGTTAATTAGCACAACAATACATTGCACCTCTACGCGCCATAAATAGCTCCCCGCACGCCGCAGCCTCACACAAACGGCGCGGAAAACAAAAATTAAGCGAGCAAACCCACCACCATCGCGGCCCTACTGAACATGAGCCAGAGTTACCAGCACCGGCTCGCACCTCACCATACGGACCAAGGGCGCTCCACCGACTCCCCTCCGCTACCTACCGACGGACGTACACCTGTAGCCCTTAGCCTCCGTGTCTCGTTTCTAAGGCACATATTATCAAATCTCGGGGCATACACACCCACATTTCATTTAGTGGCGGCAAGCAACTGTCAGCAATACACGTAAAGGTCAAAGAAAATTCCATCCAAATCCCTAAAACTATCCATTAGACTTTACATATTCAACGGCAAGACGCTAACACTCGACAATAAATGCATAAAGAAGCAAAGATTCACGTCCACTTTTAAATAACAAAAACTTCTAATTTGAGGCTGCGTTTCAACACCCTGGACACCTCTATGTGACGCGCCTCTCACAAAGTTATAAATCATAGAGAAAAGGTGAAAACCAACACCGGGAAGCCGTGCGGTGCGAGGCGTCCGCTTCAAATGTGTCATCGATTCAGAACTTCTATCGGGGAAGACTCGGCGGAGCTTAGGTGGGGATGTGGCGCCTTCGATACGGGCCGGGCGGAGGGGAGAAGCTGGGGATTTAATACTGGAGAGCCCTGAACACTTGAAGGAGAAAATAAGATAAACTTGATTCATGGGAGCGGAGGAGGAAGGGTCAGGTCGGTAAAAAGGAGACACACCAACGACCGGGAAAGATTAAAGAGAGAGACGGCGGCGGAGACGGAGGGAGACGATGGTGGCGGCGCAAGTTGTGGTAGTAATAGTAATAGTTGTGATGGTAGCCAACGTTAAGGACGGAGGCTGCGGGGACGTATAAAAATGGTGATGGCGCTGCTAGTAGTGATGACCCGGAAGATAGGAATAAGGACCACCATTTAGGTTGGGCCACAGGGAAATCTTGGAGTGAGGAGATGCCTTTAGGGACTCCATACCAGCCTCGTTTGGCCGTTCTCCCAGCCCAATGTTGTGACCCGCCCCCCTAAGACCGAGGCCTCGAGTTTCCGTGCGGCTGGCCCGGCTGTCGCAAGTCTCGTTGGGGATATGAAGTTGTGGCGTTTGCTGTCTTGTTAACGTCCATCTCGGGGCTCTCCTTCGGTGCGTTCAAGGCAGGAGCCACGGCAAGGAGGAAGGTAAGGTCCTGTGACGAGTCGTGTCTTATTTAGGATCGCATTTCCTTGTTACATGCAATTTTCATATCGCCTGTAGGGAGGGACGCTCAGTGGAGTCTTGTCCAGGATATAGAATTATCTTGCGACAGTTTAGAACGGTCATGCTGTGCTACGCTGGCCTAGGTGTAAGAGGGGGTTTCGGAGACAGTGAGAGGGAATTACAGAAACATTTCCTTAAGTCCTTTTCAGGAACACCACAGCTAAAAGAGGTGCCAGTGACGTTACATAACTGTTCTTCGTCTCCAAGCCATTTCCAGCATCACGGCCACCACGTCCCGATCCTCCCCGAACTCACGTCATGAAATCAATATATACTCCTCTCCACCCTCTGTTTTCGCGTTGTTTCCCCAAATATTTGACTTTCCCTCCATAGTTCTATCTTGCCAGCCATCCCTGAGCGCACTTTGTCTGCATCTGTTATTGCTGCGGTCAAAACTTTACTGCTCTCTGCTTCTCAATGCTGGTGGCTGCTTTCCCCTCCACGCGAAGTCACGACGAGCGATCCGGCGAGGTGAACACTGTATGGAGACGTGGCATTAGTCCAGCTCCAGTGAAATTGTTTAGAAAGGACTTTGACATTTTATAAACTTTCTTCTGACAAATCAAACACCTGGATTTGAGTTTTTTGCCTTTAAAGCCCTCATATATGTTGGGAAAGGCCCTTTGTTCTGTCTGAAGGTGGAGATGATAGAGGGGGGTGTGATGGACGCTCAATATTACACCTTGCACTGAGGCATCGAGAGCAGGGAGTCAAAACTTTATACGAAAGTGAACAACAGGCCAACGAGCACGCGAGACCATCACCCAAACAATGATGCCAAGTCCGCAAGTCCCTCCCTTGAAGATTTACCACGCCAGGTTACGTGACACCGCCTATAGTCATCACCTCACCTGAAATCACTGCGCACAGAACCAGGCGCTATAGGCGAACACGTAAAAAGAAGAAGAAAAAAAAGACAGTCTACTATATACATGTTCCTCTAATATCCAGAAAACCGCGTCTCTTTAACCTCATTACTCTTCTTCGTCAATTAAAGTTACTCTACACGAGTATTACCGATTATTTGGCAGTCACGTACGCCACGCCACGATTGGTTGTCACAAAAATTGGATGTTGCTGCCAGACCCGTTCACGTTTTTCTATTGGATTATAGAAATGTGCCAACAACGTTACAGAGCTATTGTGGAAGTGACAACAGATGTACGTAATAGTGACAACAATTCTCTATCGGACACCATACTATTTTTTGCGGGGTGGGGAGGGAGTCACGGAGGGGGGAGGAAGGGAGAGAGGGAGGAAAGCAGACTGCGAAGTTGAAAAGAAAAATAACAATACACAAACAGCACACGAACAGTAATGAAAATGGGGCTTGAATGGAAAAAAAAACGAAAAATATGGAGTGAGGAATGAGTGGACACAACAAGCAACGGTGGAAAACAAAAAAAACAATCCATAGAGAAACCAAACGAACCGGACCCAAAAGGGAAAAGAAAACACAAACGGTAATGAAAACGGGAACTCGAATGGAAAAAAAAGAAAAATACAAAGTGAGGAATGAGTGAACACAACAAACAACGATGGACAACAAAACCAATGCCTAGAGAAACCAAATTAATCAAACCCAAAAATAAAGAGAGAAAACACACAAACGGTAATGAAAACGGAACTCGAATGGAAAGAAAAAGAAAAATACAAAGTGAAAAATGAATGAACACAACAAACAAAGATGAAAAACAAAAAACAATCCATAGAGAAACCAAACGAACCAAACCCAAATAAGAGAGATAAAACACACAAACGGTAATGAAAACGGAACAAGCATGGAAAAAAAACGATAAAAACAGAATTAGGAGTGAGTAAACACAAGAAACAACGGTGGAAAACAAAACCCAATGCATAGAGAAACCAAACAAACCAAACACGAAAGGAGAGAAAGAAAACACACAAACGGTAATGAAAACGGGAACTCTTACAATAGAAACCTCACGACGATAGCTGTCACAAACTAACAACAACAACAACAACACTGGGAAAACAAATTCACGCACAGCAACACCAAACTTTGATTAGAAGAGAACAACATAAGACAACCACGCACCTCGAGCATACGTCTCCGTCTGCCTTGCCCCACTGCACGGAGGCGCCGGGAACAACGAACCCCCAGCAGTAACTCAGCATACTAAGTGAAAGGCACATCGATACATAACTATTTTTCCATTTCCTCGAGGGGCCAAGTGGACCGGCGCGGGGGCCTCGAGGTGGGCTAGGATTGAGGCAATTTCCGGAGTGTTTGTCGACTCTGCTCCTACTTCAGCGGCATGTCAAGGGAAATATCCTCCGTTGTGTGGCCCCGACAGCTTTATGGGCCACGTCCGCCCTCACTAACCCTCACAATGGGGAAATATATACAACGATTATTGGATGTGATTTGACAAGGCATGTACCGCCGCCCCGAAGCCCAGCAAAAAGAGTTGTTATAGAAAATGCATAACTGTACAGCTGAAGTATTTAAAGGCGTGCTCTGCCTGAGTGAGTGAGAGGGAGATTGTTAATTCAACGTCCGAAATGTCTGCCCTGGTATCCAACACCAGTGGCAATATATATACAGAGGGAGCAGAGGGAGGGACGGGACACTCAGAATATTTCCATGCCTATTTTTTCGCTATATCATTGCTTTACGTGACTTGTATTCCTGAGCGAGACACACAGAGCGTCTCCCTGTGTTCATAGATATTCAGATTCCTCTTCTACAGTTGGGAAAGCCTTCGACCTGTATTAAAATGGTGGTGGTGGTGGTGGTGGTGGTGGTGGTGGTGGTGGTGGTGGATGCTGTAATGGACGTATTAACTTACACCTTACGCGGAGTCATCAAGAGTCGTGAGTCAAAGCGTGAGTAATAGACAGTCTAATATAACCTCAACAAACTAAACTGGTCCAGACACCCCGACCCCTCCCTCACCCCTTCCTCCAAGCTGTCATCCAACCAATCAGCTTCCGTAGATTTAGATAAAGGGCGGGGCTTCTGAACCAACTTAAGTGTACTGTAATAGTAATCTGGTACCTAAAAGCTCTCCAATGGTTTTGATATATATAGGAATACAAAGCCAATTAACTGCACGCTAGAACAAGTGAACAACAGGCCAATGAACACGCGGGACCATCACCCAAGCAATGATGCCAAGTCCGCGAGACCCTCCATAAACGACTTTCAGTGCCAGGCTATGTGACACCGGATATAGTCAGCACTGCACCTGAAATCATTGCGTACAGAATTAGAGTACGTAACGAAGACTTTTATTAGTGTCACGAAAAAAGGGGTAAAAGGAAAAAGATACGGATACTTGCGACAAAATGCCAATCTCTGCTGTCGGAAGTTCCCAAGAACCTCCACGATGCAAACGAGACTTCGGCGATAATGAGGTGAGGCGGCTACAGCATGGAACTTATAATTACCAGAGTTAGTTCGAGTCCGGGACGTTCCTTGGCTAACAAACGCCTACGCACACACACAAACACACGCACACGCACACGCCTCCCACTCACCCACTTACACACCCAAACACACACATCCATATACACGAACTCAAAATCATTATCATTATTATTTTGTTCTCGTCATTATCATCCTCTTTATTATCATTATCATATGCACACACGAGCTCAAAATCATTGTCATTGTTATTTTATCATCATTATCATCCTAATTATCATCATTATTACATGCATGAAAATCGCCATCATTACAATGCATTACAATTACCGCAACACATTAAGCCGGGCTATTTAAGTGCCTCTGAATTAGGCAAGTGGGCAGTGCAACAGGTTTTGTGCGGCAGACTCGTGGCGTACTGGAGTCGGGCGGATGCTAGCGAAAACACCTCAAGCGAATTTCTCCCCACTAAGTTTATTAATTCGCCAGGCAGCACGAGAGGAAAAGTAAATAAATAACATGAACTAAACACATTCAACAGGCATCCCCATCATCCGTGTGGCAATGTGTTGATAAAAATAATGTATGAAAGTTTATATTTTAAGCAACGTTTATTTCCGCCACACCACAACGCAATTAGGAGGGAAACTTTTTTTTCATAAATTGTATTAACACAACCACCAAAACGTTTGTCCGCGTACCACCGGCGGGCCTAGTGGGGCTGTGCTTCATACCTGGCTGTTCACCTGTCTGTTTGTCTGTCTGTTTGTCTGTCTGTCTGTCTGTTTGCTTTTCCTTTTGTTCTGTATTTTTATCTAGCTACTTCAGTGTGTGTGTGAGGGGGGGGGGGGGTAGTGCGTGCGTGCGTGTGTGTGTGTGTGTGTGTGTGTGTGTGTGTGTGTGTGTGTGTGTGTGTGTGTGTGTGTGTGTGTTTTATCAGCAATATCCTCCGCAAACTAATGCAATCTTTAAAATACCTGTTTGCTTATCTTAAAATATTTCAGCCTTCAATCACTTCTCCCATTTTTTTCTGATGAGGTACCGAAAGAAAAAAAATCACACGAAAACTGCTGAAAAAAAAGGATGTTGAGTCGTTCCTTTAAATTCAGAAAACTTATTGGCGTTTAAACATTTAATT
The DNA here is from genome assembly GCF_024679095.1 of Eriocheir sinensis. NCBI lineage: Eukaryota > Metazoa > Arthropoda > Malacostraca > Decapoda > Varunidae > Eriocheir > Eriocheir sinensis. The sequence goes on along the minus strand of NC_066520.1, from coordinate 18,242,604 downwards.
GAAAAAAGTAATAACGACCAAAACGCTGGAAATTCAGACCATAAACAGTAACTAATGGGACTTTCATGAGAGAGAGAGAGAGAGGAAAGGGAGAGATGAGATGTTGTAAGGGCGGCAGAGTGATGAATCGGTGTGATGAAGGAGGAGGAGGAGGAGGAGGAGGAGGAGGCGATCAAGGAGGTAAACACATCAGGCCTAGAAGATGGTGTGCGTGGGAGCAGGAGCGAAGGGAAGAGGAGGAGGAGGAGGAGGAGGAGGAGGAGGAGGAGGAGGACTAGGAAGAAGAAGAGAGACGGAGGGAGAGCAGAGTGTTAAGGAGGCAAATGGTTAAAGGATGGGAAGGCAATGAAGTGGACGGGGAGAGGAGGAGGAGGAGGAGAAGGAAAACTAGGAGGAGGAGGAGGAGGAGGAGTTGGATGAGGAAGAGGAGGAATCAGCAAGCCTTAAATGAAATAAAATCACGTAGAGAGACCAAAAGAGAAGACAACGAAGAGGAAAAAAGAAAAAAACTGAAGCTGAAGAAGAACCTAAGAGAAGTAGAAGCAGAAGGAGAGGGAGAGATGGAGAGGAACGAGAGACCAAAGGGGAAAACAGGAAGAGGAGGGGGAGAGGAGAGAGTGGATGGGAAGACATATTATGGATTGACGGACGCCCAAGAAGAGGAGGGTTGATCAGGGAGGGAAGAGCAGCTTGATTGATGCTGGCCTGCCTTGAGCGTGACCTTGGGGGAAGAGGAGTGTCCCAGTTGGTAATTAATCAGGTAAGAATGATTATGTTTTATCGAGAGCGGGATATATTTAAAGATGTCTTGGAGGAAGTAGGTTGAGGAGAAGGAGGAAGAGGAGGAGGAGAATGAAAAAGAGAAGAGCGAAGGGAAGAAGCATTTAGGAGGAGGAGGAAGAGGACTAAGAAGAGAAGAACGAAGGGAAGGAGAGAAATTAAGGAGTATGAAGACAAGGACAACGAAGAAAAGAAGGAAAAGTAAAGGGGAAAACAAGAACGAGAAAGAGGGAAAGGAGGAAAAGAAGGAAAGCTGAGAAGGAAAACGAGAACGAGGAATAGGACAACGAGGTAAAGAAGAAAAATTATGGGGGAGAACGAGAACGAGAAGGAGAAAAAGGGAAGAAAAGAAGGAAAACTAAGGAGAAAAACGAGATCGAGGAAGAGGAAAAGGAAGAAAAGAAGGAAAACTAAGGAGGAAAACGAGATTGAGGAAGAGGAAAAGGAAGAAAAGAAGGAAAACTAAGGAGGAAAACAAGAACGAGAAAGTGGAAAAGGAAGCAAAGAAGAAAAACTGAGAAGAAAAACGAGAACAAGGAAGAGGAAAAGGAAGAAAAGGAGGAAGAGGAAAATTGAGAGGTACAAAAACATTAAAGAAGAGAACAAATAAGAGAAGGAAGACTAATGATTACGAGAACGAGAACGGGGAGGAAATGAACGAAGAAAAAGGAAAACGACGTGTGATCGAGCCCTTTGAAGTTTGTTTTCATTAAGTCAAGTTAGAGAGAGCTTGGTGAATGAAGCGTGTGACCCAGATAAGCTTACTCCTTCTACTGCTTATATAAAAACTGATCATTAGGTAGAAACTGCTTTACACTTCATTATTTCCAAGTCAAACGCCCCTAGGTTACTGAGGAACTTCAATCAGTGTATATAATCACCACCTTAAGCAAAAAACATCATTATCGGTTGTGTTTTTAGCCTTCACGTTAAAAGCCAGTGTGTTTGATTCATTTCCAGTCGTATAAAGCAGACAAAAACACGAGGGAAAATGAGATAAGGGCATAATTAATAGCTTAATACAACACGTCTCGATCATTCACAACATTCGAGCCTAGAGATTCATGCCCCCGCTACACACACAAAAAGAAAGTGACCCACCGGTGCCAGATTATCGTACTAAGAGCATTGTATTTACCTGTTTCTGACCCATAACTACGAGTATTGCCAAGAAACACAAATAATTGACCATTTTAACGATGACTATATATGAAGGCAGTTATTGGGGTGGAGGGAACAGTTTTTGGGTCGGAAATCGGCAGACATAAGGGGCTGAGTACGATAATCTGGCAATGTTGAACTGTCACAAATACACACGAGATGTTACAGTGAGCCACGAGACAGAAGACGGATCCACATTCATTCCCAAGCTTATATTACAAGAAAACCCAAGATGAATACGGAAAAAAATAAACACCAACCAGTTTTCTTATGATACACCAACACAAGACACCATGCACACACACGAGATAGCATCCACAGGTAATATACTCTCAAGGCCACCAATGCGAAGACTCAAAATTCTTAACACCAGCCAATTTCTCAGAGTATACAGCCACACACGGCCACAAGTCACCGCATATGAGGCAATACGACCGCTAAAGCCCCCAAGCAGACATGAGATCAACTTTGAGAAACATGAAAAGGGAGTGAATTCAAGTCATCAAACCTGCCGGCACGAGGGGAAGGAGCGAACCTGTAATCAGCGAGTGCCAGGGACGGAAGGTGCCCCTCAGTAGGACGGAACATCGATCCGCACGGAGAGGAGGAGGAGGAGGAGGAGGAGGAGGAGGACGAGGAGGACGAGGACCCAGACAGCGAGTACGAAGGGGTGGACTAAACGCTTCACTAAAGTTTTTTTCTCATAATCAGGAGCAAGAAAGAAGAATAAAAGAGGAAGAGGAAGAGAAGGAATACTAGGAAGAGGAACCAGACAGAAAGTACGAAGGGGAAGGCTAAACGCTTTACTAAAATACTTTCTAATATTCGGGAGCAAAAAAAAGAAGAAAAGAGGAGGAGGAAGATAAGGAATCCTAGGGAGAGGAGGAGGAGAAGCCAGGATCAGAAGGCGCGTATGAACTGACTAAACACTTAACCCTAAAACAATTACCCCATGGGGAGGCAGTGGCCGAATGGTCAGGGTGCAGTAGTGGTGACCCCGAGGACCTAGGTTCGAGTCCCACCGAAGGACGCCGACAATTTTCAACCATCGCCGAGTGGCGGAAGATGACCCACATGCTGCGGTAAAATATTTCTTTTTTTAGAAACAAAAATGAATAGATGTAACCAAAATTTATGAAATCTAAAAATCACATGACAAATATAACACCTATACCTTAATTTCTTTGGCTATTTTAATTACTAGTAACAAAACTGATTGTGTTAAATGCAAAAAATACTAAGACTTACTGTGTGCAAGAAATGAAGTATATATATGACTGAAGTTGAGGAGTTGAGCGTTGAGCCGCACACACCCAGTGCGCAGGAACTTCAGCTGTGGGTGCGGCAGACATTCTCCTGACGCCAGTAGGAAATGCACTTATACGGGAGAACGACAAAATAACGTTAAACATTTGAGTCAATTTTTTTCGCAATAAATATCAAAATAAAGACTTTTACCCCTGTCAGTGAAGACTAAACTCATGGAAATAATTAAAATAATGTTTGAGAGTCAAAAGATGATATCTGAGCAAAAACAATTTCACATTTATTTGCCTCGTGAAAATTGAGACTAGAAATAATTATGTATGATTAATAAATAGTTTTTTTTACCACCATTTGTCCCTATGAATGAACACGGGGTGATTGATCGCAAAGCTCTTACCTGTAATATCCTCTGCTGTCCACACAGAGAGGTTTGATGCGGCGAGAGCACACAGGGTGGCGGCAGGTGTGGCCTGATCATGTTCACTGCTAGCTGCTTCACGTATCTGCGCCAGGTCGTTCTCGTGTGATATGATCTTATTTTCACTCTTCAACACCCGCGCATATTTGTACGGAAACACTTTCGGGGGAAGGGGGGTAAAATCCACCCATATTCCACTACAATCCACCACGAACGAGCGAGCGACGCACTACCCTCCTCCATAAGACCAACTAGAAATTTTAAACTATAGGGAACGCCACCATATTAGCGACAAAGACTACGCATCCAGTGACCACGTGAAAACCAAATTGTGGAGGTTTTGATGCCCCACGAACGTTTTCTAGGCGTAAATTAAACTTTCCCAAATACTCATTGATAAGAGGGCAATCGAGGAGGGTGAGGAGGACTACTTAAAAGAGGAAGAGGAAGAGGAGAAACCAAGGAGAGAGGATAAGACAGGGTTGACTATACGCTTGACTGAACCTTTCCTAACATTCAGAGAGCACGAAGAAGAGAAACAGGAGAATTACTTAAAAGAGAAGGAGGAGGAGGAGGAGGAGGAGGAGGAGAAATCAAAATCAAAAGCCACGAAAGGGTTGACTCTACGTTTCACGGAACCTCTCCTAATATTCAGAGAGAGCAAGGCAGCGGAAGAGCTGTTTACGTACTTACCGACCTGCAGGAGTAGTGAAAGGAGTCTCGGATCGCTGCATGTTACTCCTAAGAGCCACTCACTCCGCTTCGGGTACAGAGGTCGCTGGAGCTGCTCTGTAAAAGGAAGAGTTCTCATCATAATCCGCAGCCGCTACTGAGTGACTTAAAGGAACGTAAGCAAAGGTTTCAAGACTATCATAGCTGGTTTATATACTTAATTGAACAAACACACACACACACACACACACACAAAAGGCAAACACACACTAAAATATACACACTCATACAATTATCACTTCTTTTTCACTACAATTTCCACTTATTATTTCTCATCTGCTTCTGTAAACCTTCCTTCCATCGCTCTCTCTCATCTCTCTCATCTCTCTCTCTCTCTCTCTCTCTCTCTCTCTCTCTCTCTCTCTCTCTCTCTCCGTCCGTCCCCAACATGCCTTGAGGGTTGAATCACACAAATCCATCCAATTACGAGCTCATGATGCTGAAGGGAAGAGGTCTGTCGCCTTTAAGGAATATTATTAAGTCAGCGGGACAATGAGGAACGGGAACGACGGGAACAAAGAAGCGGTAATGAAATGACCCGCAAAAGGACCCGCGAGGAACATTACTTGTCAACCTTCCCTCTTCTTTCACTGCTTCTCTTTCTTCTCTCTCTTTTCTCTCGCTTCTCTCGCTTCTTTCTCTCTCTTTTCTCTCTCTTCTCTTGCTTCTCTTTCTCATTTCTCTCTTTTCTCTCGCTACTCTCTCTCTTTTCTCTCGCTTCTCTCATTTTTCTCTCTTCTCATTCGCTTCTCTCTCTCTTTTCTCTCGTTTCTCTCGCTTCTATCTCTCTCTTTTCTCTCTTTTCTCTCGCTTCTCTCTCTCTTTTCTCTCGTTTCTCTCGCTTCTCTCTCTCTCTTTTCTCTCTTTTCTCTCGCTGCTCTCTCTCGCTTCTCTCTCTCTTTTCTCTCGTTTCTCTCGCTTCTCTTTCTCATTTCTCTCTTTTCTTTCGTTTCTCTCTCTCCTTTCTCTCTTTTCTCTAGATTCTCTTTCTCATTTCCCTCTTTTCTCTCGCTTATCTCTCTCTCGCCCTTTTCTCGCGCGCCATTTTCTCGCTCGCCCTTTTCTCGCGCCCCCTTTTCTCGCCATCCCTTTTCTCGCGCACCCTTTTCTCGCTCGCCTTTTTCTCGCGCGCCCTTTTCTCACTCGCCCTTTCCTTGCGCGTCCTTTTCTCCCACGCCCTTTTCTCGCTCGCCCTTTTCTCGCGCGCGCTTTTCTCACACGATCTTTTCTCACTTGCCCTTTTCTCGCGCGCCCTTTTCTCGAGCGCCCTATCTCGTGCGCCCTTTTCTCGCGCAACGGTTTCTCGTGCGTTCGTTTTTCGGGAGCCTTTTTCTCGCGCACCTTTTTCTCGCGCGCCTTTTTCTCGCGCGCCCTTTTCTAGCGCGCCTTTTCTAGCACGCCCTTTTCTCTCGCGCCATTTTCTCGCGCGCCATTTTCTCGCTCGCCCTTTTCTCGCGCGCCATTTTCTCGTGCGCCCTTTTTTCGAGCGCCCTTATCTCGCCATCCCTTTTCTCGCGCACCCTTTTCTTACGCGCCCTTTTCTCGCGCACCCTTTTCTCACGCGCCCTTTTCTCGCGCGCGCTTTTCTCACGCGGTCTTTTCTCACGCACCCTTTTCTCGCGCGCCCTTTTCTCGCGCGCCAGTTTCTCGTGCGCCCTTTTCTCGATCGCCCTTTTCTCGCCCGCCCTTTTCTCATGCGCCCTTTTCTCGCGCGCCCTTTTCTCGCGCGCCCGTTTCTCGTGCGCCCTTTTCTCGCGCGCCCTTTTCTCGCGCGCCCGTTTCTCGTGCGCCCTTTTCTCGCGCGCCCTTTTCTCGCGAGCCCTTTTTTCGAGCGCCCTTTTCTCGCGCGTCTTTTTCTCGCGCGCCTTTTTCTCGCGCGACTTTTTCTCGCACGCCTTTTTCTCGCGCGAATTTTCCTCGCGCGCCGTTTTCTCGCACGCCTTTTTCTCGCGCGCCTTTTTCTCGCGCGACCTTTTCTCGCGCCTTTTTCTGGCACGCCTTTTTCTCCTGCGCCTTTTTCTTGCGCGCCCGCTTCTCGGCGCCTTTTTCTCGTGCGCCCTTTTCTCGCTCTCCCTTTCCTCGCTCGCCCTTTTCTCGCGCGCCCTTTTCTCGCTAGCTCTATTCTAGTGCGCCCTTTTCTCGCTCGCCCTTTTTCGCGCGCCATTTTCTCGCTCGCCCTTTTATCGCTCGTCTTTTTCTCGCTCGCCTTTTTCTCGCGCGCCTTTTTCTCGCGCGCCTTTTTCTCGCGCGCTCTTTTCTCGCTCGCCTTTTTCTCGCACGCCTTTTTCTCGCGCGCGCTTTTTTCGCGCGCATATTTCTCGCGCGCCTTTTTCTCGCTCGCCTTTTTCTCGCGCACCCTTTTCTCACGCGCCCTTTTCTCGCGCGCGCTTTTCTCGCGCGACTTTTTCTCGCGCGACTTTTTCTCGCGCGCCCTTTTCTCGCGCGCCAGTTTCTCGTGCGCCCTTTTCTCGATCGCCCTTTTCTCGCCATCCCTTTTCTCATGCACCCTTTTCTCGCGCGCCCTTTTCTCGCGCGCCCGTTTCTCGTGCGCCCTTTTCTCGCGCGCCCTTTTCTCGCGAGCCCTTTTTTCGAGCGCCCTTTTCTCGCGCGCATTTTTCTCGCATGCCTTTTTCTCGCGCGCCTTTTTCTTGCGCGTCCTTTTCTCGCGCGTCTTTTTCTTGCGCGTCCTTTTCTCGCGCGTCTTTTCCTCGCGCGCCGTTTTCTCGCACGCCTTTTTCTCGCGCGACCTTTTCTCGCGCCTTTTTCTGGCACGCCTTTTTCTCCTGCGCCTTTTTCTTGCGCGCCCTCTTCTCGCGCGCCTTTTTCTCGTGCGCCCTTTTCTCGCTCTCCCTTTCCTCGCTCGCCCTTTTCTCGCGCGCCCTTTTCTCGCTAGCGCTATTCTAGCGCGCCTCTTTCTCGCTCGCCTTTTCCTCGCGCGTCCTTTTCTCGCGCGTCTTTTTCTCGCTCGCCCTTTTCTCGCGCGCCTTTTTCTCAAGCGACTTTTTCTCGCGCGTCCTTTTCTCGCGCGTCTTTTTCTCGCTCGCCTTTTTCTCGCGCGCTTTTTTCTCGCTCGCCTTTTTCTCGCGCGCCTTTTTCTCGCGCGTCCTTTTCTCGCACGCCTTTCTCTCGCGCGCCTTTTTCTCGCGCGTCTTTTTCTCGCTCGCCTTTTTCTCGCGCGCCTTTTTCTCGCTCGCCTTTTTCTCGCGCGCCTTTTTCTCGCGCGCCTTTTTCTCGCGCGTCTTTTTCTCGCGCGCCTTTTTCTCGCGCGCCTTTTTCTCGCGCGCCTTTTTCTCGCGCGCCTTTTTCTCGCGCGTCTTTTTCTCGCTCGCCTTTTTCTCGCGCGCCTTTTTCTCGCTCGCCTTTTTCTCGCGCGACTCTTTCTTGCGCGCCTTTTTCTCGCTCGCCTTTTTCTCGCGCGCCTTTTTCTCGCGCGCCTTTTTCTCGCGCTTTTTCTCGCGCCTTTTCTCGCGTCCTTTTCTCGCGCCTTTTCTCGCGCGCCTTTTTCTCGCGCATTTTTCTCGCGCGTCTTTTCTCGCTCGCCTTTTCTCGCGCGCCTTTTCTCGCTAGCTCTTTTCTCGCGCGCCCTTTTCGCTCGCCCTCGCGCGCCTTTTCTCGCGCCTTTTCTCGCTCGTCTTTTTCTCGCGCGACTTTTTCTCGTGCGGCCTTTTCTCGCGCGTCTTTTTCTAGCGAGCCCGTTTCTTGCGCACTCGTTTTTCACGGGCCCTTTTCTCGCGCGCCCTTTTCTCGTGCGCCCTTGTCTCGCGCGCGCTTTTCTCGCGCGCCTTTTTTTCGTGCGCCTTTTTCTCGTTTGCCTTTTTCTCGCGCGCCTTTTCTCGCTCTCGCGCGTCTTTTTCTCGCGCGCCTTTTTCTCGCTCTCCTTTTTCTCGCGACTTGTTCTCGCGCGTCTTTTTCTCGCTCGCCTTTTTCTCGCGCGCCTTTTTCTCGCTCGCCTTTTTCTCGCGCGCCTTTTTCTCGCGCGCCTTTTTCTCGCTCGCCTTTTTCTCGCGCGCCTTTTTCTCGCGCGCCTTTTTCTCGCAAACCCTTTTCTCGCTCGCCTTTTTCTCGCTCGCCTTTTTCTCGCGCGCCTTTTTCTCGCGCGCCTTTTTCTCGCACGCCTTTTTCTCGCGCGCGCTTTTCTCGCGCGCATATTTCTCGCGCGCCTTTTTCTCGCGCGCCTTTTTCTTGCGCGTCCTTTTCTCGCGCGTCTTTTTCTCGCACGCCTTTTTCTCGCGCGCCTTTTTCTCGCACGCCTTTTTCTCCTGCGCCTTTTTCTTGCGCGCCCTCTTCTCGCGCGCCTTTTTCTCGTGCGCCCTTTTCTCGCTCTCCCTTTCCTCGCTCGCCCTTTTCTCGCGCGCCCTTTTCTCGCTAGCGCTATTCTAGCGCGCCCTTTTCTCGCTCGCCCTTTTCTCGCGCGCCTTTTTCTCGCGCGCCTTTTTCTCGCTCGCCTTTTCCTCGCGCGTCCTTTTCTCGCGCGTCTTTTTCTCGCTCGCCTTTTTCTCGCGCGCCTTTTTCTCGCTCGCCTTTTTCTCAAGCGACTTTTTCTCGCGCGTCCTTTTCTCGCGCGTCTTTTTCTCGCTCGCCTTTTTCTCGCGCGCTTTTTTCTCGCTCGCATTTTTCTCGCGCGCCCTTTTCTCGCACGCCTTTCCTTTTCTCGCGCGTCTTTTTCTCGCTCGCCTGTTTCTCGCGCGCTTTTTTCTCGCTCGCCTTTTTCTCGCGCGCCTTTTTCTCGCGCGTCCTTTTCTCGCACGCCTTTCTCTCGCGCGCCTTTCTCTTGCGCGCCTTTTTCTCGCGCGTCCTTTTCTCGCGCTTTTTTTTCTCGCTCGCCTTTTTCTCGCGCGCCTTTTTCTCGCTCGCCTTTTTCTCGCGCGCCTTTTTCTCGCTCGCCTTTTTCTCAAGCGACTTTTTCTCGCGCGTCTTTTTCTCGCTCGCCTGTTTCTCGCGCGCCTTTTTCTCGCTCGCCTTTTTCTCGCGCGCCTTTTTCTCGCGCGTCCTTTTCTCGCACGCCTTTCTCTCGCGCGCCTTTTTCTCGCGCGCCTTTTTCTCGCTCGCCTTTTTCTCGCGCGCCTTTTTCTCGCTCGCCTTTTTCTCGCGCGCCTTTTTCTCGCGCGCCTTTTTCTCGCGCGTTTTTCTCGTACGCCTTTATCTCGCGCGCCTTTTTCTCGCGCGTCCTTTTCTCGCGCGTCTTTTTCTCGCTCGCCTTTTTCTCGCGCGCCTTTTTCTCGCTCACCTTTTTCTCGCACGCCTTTTTCTCTCGCGACTTTTTCTCGCACGCCTTTTTCTCTCGCGACTTTTTCTCGCACGCCTTTTTCTTTTTCTCGCGAAGGGCTTTTCTCGCGCGACTTTTTATCGCGCGCCTTTTCCTCGCGCGTCCTTTTCTCGCGCTTTTTTTTTTCGCTCGCCTTTTTCTCGCGCGCCTTTTTCTCGCTCGTGTTTTTCTCGCGCGCCTTTTTCTCGCGCGCCTTTTACTCGCGCGTCCTTTTCTCGCACGCCTTTCTCTCGCCCGCCTTTCTCTTGCGCGCCTTTTTCTCAAGCGTCCTTTTCTCGCGCTTTTTTTTCTCGCTCGCCTTTTTCTCGCGCGCCTTTTTCTCGCTCGCCTTTTTCTCAAGCGACTTTTTCTCGCGCGCCTTTTTCTCGCTCGCCTTTTTCTCGCGCGTCTTTTTCTCGCGCGACTTTTTCTCGCACGCCTTTTTCTCGCGCGCATATTTCTCGCGCGCCTTTCTCTCGCGAGCCTTTTTCTCGGGCGTCCTTTTCTCGCTCGCCTTTTTCTCGCGCGCCTTTTTCTCGCTCGCCTTTTTCTCGCGCGCCTTTTTCTCGCGCACCTTTTTCTCGCACGCCTTTTTCTCGCGCGCCTTTTTCTCGCTCGCCTTTCTCTCGCGCGCCTTTTTCTCGCGCGTCCTTTTCTCGCGCGTCTTTTTCTCGCTCGCCTTTTTCTCGCGCGCCTTTTTCTCGCTCACCTTTTTCTCGCACGCCTTTTTCTCTCGCGACTTTTTCTCGCACGCCTTTTTCTCTCGCGACTTTTTCTCGCACGCCTTTTTCTTTTTCTTGCGAAGGGCTTTTCTCGCGCGCCTTTTTCTCGCGCGTCCTTTTCTCGCGCGTCTTTTTCTCGCTCGCCTTTTTCTCGCGCGCCTTTTTCTCGCTCGCCTTTTTCTCGCAAGTCCTTTTCTCGCGCGTCTTTTTCTCGCTCGCCTTTTTCTCGCTCGCCTTTTTCTCGCACGACTTTTTCTCGCGCCTTTTTCTCGCGCGCCCTTTTCTCGCGCGCCTTTTTCTCGTGCGACTTTTTCTCGTGCGACTTTTTCTCGCGCGCCCTTTTCTCGCGCGCCTTTTTCTCGCGCGTCCTTTTCTCGCGCGTCTTTTTCTCGCTCGCCTTTTTCTCGCGCGCCTTTTTCTCGCTCGCCTTTTTCTCGCGCGCCTTTTTCTCGCGCGCCCTTTTCTCGCACCATTTTCTCGCGCGCCTTTTCCTCGCGCGCCCTTATCTCGCGCGCCTTTTTCTCGCACGGCTTTTTCTCGCGCGCCCTTTTCTCGCGCCTTTTTCTGGCCTGACTTTTTCTCGCGCGCCCTTTTCTCGCGCGCCCTTTTCTCGCGCGCCTTTTTCTCGCGCGCCCTTTTCTTTCGCGTCTTTTTCTCGCTCGCCCTTTTCTCGCGCGTCTTTTTATCGCTCGCCCTTTTCTCCCGCGACTTTTTCTCGCGAGCCTTTTTCTCGCGCGTCTTTTTCTCGCTCGCCTTTTTCTCGCGCGTCTTTTTCTCGCGCGCCCTTTTCTCCCACGACTTTTTCTCGCGCGACTTTTCTCGCGCGCCTTTTTCTCGAGCGCCTTTTTGTCACGCGCACTTTTCTTGCGCGCCTTTTTCTCGCACGCCTTTTTCTCGTGCGCCTTTTTCTCGGGGGCCCTTTTCTGGCGCGCCTTTTTTTCGCGCGCCCTTTACTCGCGCAACCATTTCACATGTGCTCATTTCTCACGCGCCCATTTCTCGCGCGCCCTTTTCTCGCGCGCTTTTTTCTCGCGCGTCTTTTTCTCGCACGTCCGTTTCTCATGCGCTCGTTTCTCGGGCGACCTTTTCTCAAGCGCCCTTTTCTCGAGCGCCCTTTTCTCATGCACCCTTTTCTCCAGCGCGTTTTTCTCGTGCGTAAATTTCTCGCGCCTGTTTCTCGTGCGCCCTTTTCTCACGCGCCTTTTTCTCGATCGCCTTTTTCTCGCGCGCCTTTTTCTCGCGCGCCTTTTTCTCACGCGCCTTTTTCTCGCGCGTCCTTTTCTCGCGCGCCTTTTTCTCGCGCGCCCTTTTCTCGCGCGCCTTTCTCTCGCGCGCCTTTTTCTAGCTCGCCTTTTTTCGCGCGCCTTTTTCTCGCAAGGCCTGTTATCGCGCGCCTTTTTCTCGCGCGCCTTTTTCTCGCGCGCCCTTTTCTCTCGCGCCTTTTACTCGAGCGCCTTTTTCTCACGCGTACTTTTCTCGCGCGCCTTTTTCTCGCACGTCTTTTTCTCGTGCGCCTTTTTCTCGGGCGCCCTTTTCCCGCGCGCCTTTTTCTCGCGCGCCCTTTACTCGCGCAACCATTTCACATGTGCTCGTTTCTCACGCGCCCATTTCTAGCGCGCCCTTTTCTCGCGCGCTTTTTTCTCGCGCGTCCTTTTCTCGCACGCCCGTTTCTCATGCGCTCGTTTCTCGGGCGACCTTTTCTCAAGCGCGCTTTTCTCGAGCGCCCTTTTCTCACACACCCTTTTCTCGAGCGCGTTTTTCTCGTGCGCATATTTCTCTCGCCTTTTTCTCATGCGCCCTTTTCTCACGCGCCTTTTTCTCGATCGCCTTTTTCTCGCGCGCCTTTTTCTCACGCGCCTTTTTCTCGCGCGCCTTTTTCTCGCGCGCCTTTTTCTCGCGCGCCCTTTTCTCGCGCGCCTTTTTCTCGCGCGCCTTTTTCTCACGCACCCTTTTCTCGCGCGCCTTTTTCTCGCGCGCACTTTTCTGGCGCGCCTTTTTCTCGGGCGCCTTTTTATCGCTCGTCTTTTTATCGTGCGCCTTTTTCTCGCGCGCCTTTATCTCGGGCGGCATTTTTTTTGCGCGCCCTTTTCTCGCGCGCCTTTTCTTCGCGCGCATTTTTGTCGCGCGCCTTTGTCTCGCGCGCCCTTTTCTCGCGCGCCTTTTTCTCGCGCTTTTTTTTCGCGCGCCTTTTTCTCGAGCGCCCTTTTCTCGTGCGCCCGTTTCTCGCGCGCCCGTTTCTCGCGCGCTCGTTTCTCGCTCGCCCTTTTCTCGCGCTCCCTTTTCTCGCGCACCCTTTTCTCGCGCGCTCTTTTATTGCTTGCCCTTTTCTCTCACGCCCTTTTCTCGCGCGCCCTTTTTTCGCTCGCCCTTTTCTCGCGCGACCTTTTCTCTCGCGCCCTTTTCTCGCTCGCCTTTTTTCGCGCGACCTTTTCTTGCTCACCCTTTTCTCGCGCGCCCTTTTCTCGCTCGGCCTTTTCTTGCGAATCCTTTTCTCTCGTTTCTCGTGCGCCCTTTTCTCGCGCGCCCTTTTCTCGCGCGCCCTTTTCTCGCGCGCCCGTTTCTCGCGCGCCCTTTTCTCGCGCGCCCGTTTCTCGCGCGCCCGTTTCTTGCGCAACCGTTTTTTGCGCGCCCTTTTCTCACGCGCCCGTTTCTCATGGGCCCGTTCTCGCGCGCCCGTTTCTGGCGCGCCCGTTTCTCGCGCGCCCGTTTCTCTCTTGCTCTCTTCTCTCTTGCTCGCTTCTTTCTCTTCTCTCTTGTCTCTTGTGTCTTGTCTCTTGTTTTTTTCTCTTTTCTCTTTTCTCCTTTGTCTTTTCTCTTATCTCTTCTCTCCCCCTTAAACCCCCCTATCTCTCTCTCTCTCTCTCTCTCTCTCTCTCTCTCTCTCTCTCTCTCTCTCTCTCTCTCTCTCTCTCTCTCTCTCTCTCTTTGAAGGGTCCATATTTACATATCATTTGGAAAGGAAAGCGTCTTCGCAATCTCCTTAACACTCCAACCGAGACTTTTGCTCCTGTGATGCTCTCTTTTAAAGGCAGACTCTGGGATTAATTTCGTCCATTCATCATAGTATTTTACGTAAATCTTCAGGCCAGGGAAGCGAGTCACAGCCACGCACTCAAACCCAGCGGACTTAACGTGGGCCGGCAGCCTCCTAGTCCGTCTTAAGACCTCGCTGATGAAGTCAAAAGTACCCTTCGGACCCTGAGATTCCCGGCTGCACCTTCCGCCCCGGTGGTTTCTTCTCCCGAGACCAGAAATCCGTTCCCTTGAGCAGAGGTTTCGTCTTCTCCGCCTCAGATTCACCTTTCACAGTCCTGGGTCCACATCTTAAACACCCCTGCTTTCGTAGGCGTTATGGGCTTTTCCAGTAGTAGTTTGATGACCCTGGTGTTAGTCTTACCCTTCTTCTGTACCATGAATGTGAAAAAACCCTCATGAAAATCCGATTAATCTGCCTTTTGACCTTTGGAAATACTTGATGTGAGAAGTCGAAGAGTAATACCAACCTATAGTTCACTTTTCACAGTCCCGGGACCATCATATTCTTAACACACCGGCGGCCAGGCACACATATTTGACAAGACTTTCGTAGGCGTTATAGGCTTTTCCAGGAGTAGTTTGATTACCCTGGTGGCAGTCTGACCCTTCTTCTGTACCATGAATGTGAAAAAAATACTCATGAAAATCTGATAATCTCCTTTCCTTTTCTGGAAATACTTGATGTGAGATGTCGAAGCGTCCAAGAAAACCGACCTTAGTATTTCTGTAATTGCTTTTTCTCCACTTTTAATTAACCACCTCAAGCTATCACTACCCTTGTAAAAATCTTCTAACATAAAACAACGTAACACACAAAGACACCACGCATTTCCCACCAAACCTCGATATTCTTTTCCACATAAAACATTTCACTCTACTAATCACGAAAATAACAATAATAAAATTTCCGGTCAATACGAAATTCAGCTCCCGTAATTGCTAACTGAGGGGGATACAATATAGCCGCGATGAGGGGTATAAACAGCCGTGATTATGAGTTATTAAATGACATATACAAATACACGTGAAAAGAATTACCGGTCCTTTGTGAGTGGGTTTATTTGAACATGTGTACGATAATGGCGGCAGTGCGTGTGTGTGTGCGTGGGGTGGTAGGGTAGGGTTAGGTAGGGTAGGGTATGATAGGGTAGTGTAGGGAAGGAAAGGAAAGGAAAGGAAAATAAAGGAAAGGAAAGGATAGAAAACTAAAGTACAGGAAGATAATGTAAAGTGAGGTAAAGTAAAGCGAATTGAAGTAAAATGTCGTGTCGTGTCGTATAGCGCAGAATAAGAGTAGGGTAGAGAGTAGAACAGAAGAGAAGAGAGGAAAACAGAGGAGAGGAGAGGAGACGAGAGGAGAGGAGAAAAGAGAAGTGGAGAGGAGTGTAATGTATCATGTATCGTAGGCCCTGTAGCGTCTCTCCCTGCCTCCGCTTCCGTCCCGTCGCTGTGCCTCATATGATGACGTACGGCGCGGGTTGTCCGGCAGGAATTTATTAGCGTTTGTGCCTTCAGGTGAGCAGCGGCAGGTTAATATATGCCGGGCAACATTATTACCTGCCCCGGGGTGAGAGGGGGAAAAGTGGGTCTAAATATTTTGCATGATTACCTCGCCTGCTACATTAATTAGGCTTATTAAACTTCCGGCTGAGTGATTACCCTGATTACCGCCATAGACTGCACAGAGGTGGTGCGTGTTCGTGTCCAATACCGGTACGAGGCCAGAAAAATGTTGGAGTAATGAGTTTGATCTGATTTACCTCCATAGACTATACGGAAGTGGTGTGTGCGCGTGTCCAAAGCCAGTACGATGCTAAAAATGATGGAATGGCGAAATAGATCTGATTTAAGAGTTTTACGATAGGGATTTCAGCGTCCATCATTCATCTCCCTTGACGGTGTAAAAAAAATGGTGTTGGGTTGGTACTTGGTGAGTCAACTTTCCGGAGATGGATGCAGAGTCTCACGCACTGCAGTACTTGCTCTCGATTTGCAAGTACGTAAGAAATCTATTTTTTTATGTTGGGTTATTACATGGCGAGTCAACTTCCCGGTGCATGCAGAGTCTCACGCACTGCACTCCTTCCTCCGTATTTGCAAGTATGTAACAACTAGGTTTCTTTTACCATCAATAATGCATATATTCTAACTCATTTGGAAGGCTGTATTTCGTATTCCGTGGCTTCCGCAGATAAACTTTTTAAACATACTTCTTTCGTCTCACGCATTGCAGTCCTTTCTCTCAATTTCCAAGTATGTACCAACTATATTTCTTTAACCATCACTAATGCATATATTCTAACTCATTTGGAAGGCTGTATTTCGTATTCCGTGGCTTTCACAGATAAACTCTTGAGAGAGCCTTCCTTCGTCTCACGCATTGCAGGCCTTCCATTCTATTTGCAAGTATGACCAACTATATTTCTTTTACCATCACTAATGTATATATTCTAATTCATTTGGAAGACTATTTCGTATTCCGTGGCTTTCACAGATAAACTCTTGAGACAGCCTTCCTTCGTCTGTTTATTTTCTACTTCCTAAGGTAAAAACTCTCTCTAGTGAATTAGGAACATTAAGACTTACAACACTCCAATTAAACAAAACTAATTAAGGTAAGGTAAGGTAAAGTGAAGTAAAATGTCGTGTCGTGTAGCGTAGCGTACCATAGGAGTAAGGGAGAGGAGAGGAGTGGAGAATAGAAAAGAAGAGAGAAGAGGAGAGAAGTGGAGGGGAGAGAAGAGGAGAGGAAAGCAATGCAAAATAGAGTAGAGTAGTAGAAGAAAAAGTCTCTACATTCGGATCTCCTTTTGTCTTATCCTTGTCAGAGCAGCAATATCGTGGGCTTCTTTTATACCGTTTTCTCCTTAGGGTCTGTCTCCGCTATAAAATGAATATAATACCTCCAAAACCCATAACTCAGCCACGCACGTTTGTCAGGAAGTGACCCGCGTAGTACTGTGCTGATGCCCTGACCTGAGGCGGAATAAAAAGCAGCGGCTGTAGTTGCTCTCAAAAGGCTAATAAAATGAAAAAGGGGAAAACGAATGCTGGAACTTTTGCATACATCATCCGATTTCAAAGGCCTCTGCAGTGCGGGGCAACGAGGCGACGAGGACTCATGCGACGAAAGTGAAAGAGAAATAAACGGGAGCATGAGTTTGTTCTGTCGCAACGAGGAAACAAATATGAAGTACTCATCGCTTCTGCTTCTAAACGGAAAAGGAGGCAGGTAATATTATAAATAAACGATAAATTCACACCTCGCTGGGTCTACAAAATATAATAGGTAATGCAGAAGCTAAAAAAGTGATCAGATTGGATTAGAAATTTTCCCTGATACTCGCCTTGTGCAAGAGGAAAGTATCAAGACACCTCAACACCCGAAATTCACTTCTTTTGTGGCCGCTCGATCTTTTTTCTTTTGTCGGAACACCATATAGTTTTGTTTTTTTTAGGTTTTTGTTTTTTTCCCTTGAGCTGCCTCCCTTACTGTAAAAAAATAATGAAAATACTAAACCAAAGGAGGGACGAAGGTTATCAAGCACTTCAATTCCCTTTGTCCCAATTAGCAAACACATGGAAAGGTGATCAATTTTGGTTAGAAAGGTGTCTTGATAATCTCTCTCGCACACAATACACTAAGTCAAAGGGAGGAAGAAACTCATTAAACACTTCACTCTTCTTTATCCCAATTAGCAAACACACGAAAAGGAATTTGAACCTTCATCGTAAAAAGGTGATCAATTTTGGTTAGAAAGGTGGCTTGATAATCTCTCTCGCACACAAAACACTAAGTCAAAGGATGAGCGAAGATCATTAAGCGCTTCAATTTCTTTTACCTAAGTAACCAAACACTCGGAAAGGAATTTGAACCCCTACCGTCAACCCCAGGCTCCAGAACAACAAGGTCAAAGGAAGAATCAGATACATTAGGCACTTCATTTTCTTTTCTCTCAATTAACAAACGCAAGGAAAGGAATTTGAACCCAATCGTCAGCCCAAACACTAGCACAACAAGGTCAATGGAAAGAGGACACTCATTAAGCACTTCATTATTTTTTCTTTCAATTAATAAACAAACACGGAAAGGAATTTGAACCCCATCGTCAACCACAGATACCAGCACAACAGGATCAAAGGAAGGACAATACATTAAGCACTTCATTTCCTTTTCTTTCAATTATCAAACAAACACGGAAAGGAATTTGAACCCCCACCGTCAACCACAGATACCAGCACAACAGGATCAAAGGAAGGACGATACATTAAGCACTTCATTTCCTTTTCTTTCAATTAGCAAACAAACACGGAAAGGACTTTGAACCCCCACCGTCAGCCCTAGACATCGGCACAACAAGGTAATCGTCCACAGTGCAAGGAAGCAATTTCTTTAAACGGCAAAAACTCCGCCCTCAGAAAAATGGGTCTCCGGGGGCCGATCAGCAAGCAGCTCCAGCAACAAGTGGTACTTCCGCGGACAAACGATCAGCTCAGGAAAATTTCAGACACATTTAAAAGGTGTGCGAATTAAATGTACCTACTCGTAATTTAATAAAGCGATGACTAAATAATAAAACAGCGATGACTATATTAAGTTCTTCTTATTAAATATTTTGCGTGGTATAGACAGTTGTGGAGGTGCAGTAGACAGACAGACAGACACATTTATAAGGTGTGCGAATTAAATGTACAGACTCGTAATTTAATAGAGCGATGACTAAATAATAAAAGAATAACTAAATTGATTCCTTCTGATTAAATATTTTGCGTACTATAAACAGTTGTGGAGGTGCAGCAGACAGACAGACAGATATTGAAAAGGTGTCCGAATTAAAAGTACCTACTCGTGAATTAAAATAGTGATGGCTAAATAATAATAAAGCGGGGACTAAATTAATTGCTTCTTATTAAATATTTTGCGTAGTATAGACAGTTGTGGAGGTGCAGCAGACAGACACAGATATTTAAAAGGTGTGCAAATAAATGTACTCGTATACTAAAAGAGCGATGACTAAATAATAGATGTGATGAGTAAATTGATTCTTTCTTATTAAATATTTTGCGTGGTATAGACACTTGTGGAGGTACAGCCGAGTCTACACAGCGCAGCGCGGACGAGATATATTCCTAGACGTTAAAATAAACTCACTTTCGTACTCCGCAAACAAATTTATTCTTTCTTATTAAATATCTTGCGTAGTATAGACATTGTTGGGGGTACAGCCGCGTCTACTCAGCGCAGCGGGGACGAGAAATATTCCAAGACGTTAAAATAATCTCACTTTCGTTCTCGGCAAACACCAACTGGGGTTCCCTTTATCCCGGTTATTTGCTCTTGTCTACTTCCACGATAAGAGAACGCAAGAAACCTACGTAGAACGAATACCTAAAACCTCTAAGTCAAGTGCGAAGCTGTAGTCTAAGGCTCTAAGCAATATACAGACTAGAGTCATATGTCAAAAAACAATATTAGTGTCGTAAATGTGCTGTTCAGAGTGAGAAGATTCCTGATAACTTACGAGAATGTTGGCGTAGGTAATAGTTTTCTGTTAGCACATTATTAGTATTCAGCAATATTATGTCATCATTATCTTACAGCATAGGAGAATATCAATACATCTCTCCAAACGAAAATTATCTCTCTTTTGGCTACTCATCTCTACTTACATTGATTACCGGTCTTTTTTTCTCATTTATTATTATCCTTGGGCTGCTTGGGCTGTTAGTACATTATTAATATTCTAACAGTATTATGTCATATTATCTTACAGCATAGGAGAGTATCAATACATCTCTCCTCACGAAACTGATCTCTCTTTTGGCCACTCATCTATACTTGGAGTGAATACCGGGCTTTTTTTCTCATTTATTATTATCCTTGGGCTGCTTGGGCTGTTAGTACATTATTAATATTCTAACAGTATTATGTCATATTATCTTACAGCATAGGAGAGTATCAATACATCTCTCCACACGAAACTGATCTCTCTTTTGGCCACTCATCTATACTTACATTGATTACCGGGCTTTTTTTCTCATTTATTATTACCCTTGGGCTGCTTCCTTTACCGTACAAAAAATAGCCTACAACAAAGCGTGTCTAAAAATTGAGGAGGCCATTAATGTTGTGCGCCAAACAATAAGGGCAAGACTACCCTCGTGTCCCCCCCTGTGCAGCAGCCGGCGCCCCCTCAGCACGCCTGCCCGCCCCGAGGAGCAGCCGAGGGTGAGGCGGGGCGGCGAGGCGTACGAGGCCTTAATAACGGCGGTGATCAGCGACGCCCACGGCTGATCCTTGGCGCACACACACACGCACGCACACACCTGCTCCCCGTCCCACCATCCCAATAACCAGACGCAATCACTCACTTATTGTGGTGGCGGTAAATAGTCCTTTATTTGTGTGTAATGTTTCTTCCCTTGTGCAGGCTTGTAGTGTCTTTAAGCTTCCCTGTACGTCCCTAGTGGTTGGCCCTGTCCGTGGTGGCGCTGGCGGATTTTTTTTATGATAATGCGGTTTCTCTTGCTGCTTGGATCGTGCTGGCTGCTGTGCTTTACTTGATGGGAAGAAGAAGATGAAGATGATGAAGATGATGATGATGAAGATGAAGATGATGATGATGAAAAGGAAAAAAAGGAAAGAGTGAGGTTGATAGACTGTGTGTGATCTCTCACTCCTACACAATGGTTGAAATAGTCAGCCGTCGGTGCATAATATATTTTTTTCAACATAAATCCCCCTAAAGAATCACGTCATTATAATTACAGCTTCTCACAATTAAGAATTTTAGTGAGAAGATAAATTTCGTCAAGGAACATAAAAAAATAATTCCCGTTTTTCGCATTTGATAATTACATGATCGGTATTTTTCAAACAGGCTTCCTATACGCTTTGTAGTGTGTTAATTAATGTTTTATCAACGTACGTGTTTTCCCTCTCATGATTAATTCCAGTTAGCCTGCAGATTGAAACTTCGTAAATAAGCAAATTCTTCCACAAAATGATAATTGAAGCAATGAACCTCTGCTATTGTACCGTACAGTCCATGATAAGGTAACATGTCCTGCACAACCTCGATAAACTCTTATTCTACTTGATATCCAAATATGTCCTTAAAGTCTTCTCATATTCCTTTTGGTTTTGAATGTCTATAATCTCTCTCTCTCTCTCTCTCTCTCTCTCTCTCTCTCTCTCTCTCTCTCTCTCTCTCTCTCTCTCTCTCTCTCTCTTCCCCCCCTTCCCCCATGGTTATTGCACGAGGTGTTGGCCGCACGCTCGTCCCAATATCTCTCGGCCTTCACACAAGCCTCTCCACGATGCAATTACGAGGATGACCCGAGGCGCCGCCGCCGGCTGCTCGGCCCCTTAATAACACGTCTGCTCGCTCGGCTGTGATTTATTATTCACACGAGGGACATCGGCCTGTCTGTCTGTACGGCTAACGTCCGCATCAGGAAAGGTAACTTCTCCTTGTGAATGGATGTCTCACCTTTAATTAGTAACATTAATTAAGTATAAATTCACTTGAGGATTTTCACGATTCCGTCCGTTTTTTCACGTTGGCGTTTCTACCAGCATCAGATACTTGTCTTCTCGTGTATACAGATGTAAAGCTTAAGTTAAGGGGCATATGATAAGCTGCCGTGGCCTCGGCGCTCATCACCACCTCATTCGTGCTAGACCCTATGTGTGGGAAACAACCCAAAAGGGACAAAGTCAATTAAAAACGACTGGAGCCTTCCCGCCACCCTGCCAGTGCCCATTGAGTAGCACAGGAGTCTCGCCGCCACCCTGCCAATGCCCAATGAGCAGCACAGGAGCCTCGAGGAGATAATCAAGCAGCAATCTGGGCAGAGGAAGCAAAGCCACATGGAGGGAGGACCTTCGGCCACACAGACATCCCGCGTCGGCGTTGTCACTAATTACAAATCGACAAGGAGGGCATCCCCCGCGGCCCTCACCCGCCGGCATAATGATCTTCGTCGACAACTTTCTTAAGCAATATTAATAACTTGGAGAGCCGTGATGTCGTAAAGCTGTAATCAGAGTAAGGAAGTGGAAAATACCGACAGGAAAAAAGGGTACAATAATTTACATCAAAGAGCCACGAGGGAAGCCATCAAGCCGGCGCAGCAAAGTCGTTAACTTTCACCTCTTCGGGATTGTGTGAGGAAGACTTGCCTCCGAGCACGGGGCCCTCCAAGACACACTCCCCGACCCACTACCCGCCCGCCAGATCCTGCAACAGCGCCGTCCCGTGAAGGCAACACCAACTGACACACTTTCGCCTCTTTGGGCCAAAGCTAAAAACTTGCCGAGAACTGGTGACCCACATCCAGTGTCCAGGTCATGAATAAGACAGATATTCCTTCCATTAAGTTATTTTTACACAGACGCGGACAGGAATAGCACTCAGATGCCGCCGCCGTAAAAATACGAATGCCACAAATTTTCAGAACGCGAGAAAACGTCGTTACCGATATAACACTAACGAGACTCACAAAACTGCCAAGAACGGCTTCCAGGCATCATCTGACCCCACGCTCCCATCGCTGGATATCTTCCCGGCACTATACAGATGATACAACCGGACAGTCTACTCGAGGACCTTATCGCTTGTGTTTTCTGGACCCAGCTCTGAAACAAGGACGATAGCTCAGTGGAGAGGAGCGCCCCGCGGAGTGCACCACGCCGAGCCCTAACCCCGCCCTGACAAGTCCCCGGATCACAAAAGTTTGGACCAAAGCCGCTCATCAGAGGATAGCCGCGTCATGGTCTGCTCCATTATAACTTTGCTGCGCTTCCAAGGCCGTTGCATTTGGTATCGTTTACTCTCTCTCCCTCTCCCTCTCTCTCTCTCTCTCTCTTGGTGACGTATACCAAAGCACAATTACTTAAGTTTGTATTGGAAAAACTACGCCCATACAGTGTTTCAGAGCGGCAGTGTGTGTGTGATGCAGTTCATGGGCGGGCGAGCACCAGCGGCCCCGGCGGCGTGAGATGTGTGTTAGCTGAGTGTGTGTCGTGAAGATCTAAACTTTTCCGCCTCTTTTTCCCTTATTTCCACGACGAGAGAGAGAGAGAGAGAGAGAGAGAGAGAGAGAGAGAGAGAGAGGGGTAAGGTTTCACACAGCAAGCATAATAAGCAATAACTCCTCCCCTCAGGTAGCGGGGAGCCACCCTTCCTAATAACAATGTAATTATGAGATGAGGACATGCACGGACACGCCATTCCCGCACTCCGCGTCCTCCCTCGTCGAAGTGCTACAGAGTAAATTAGTTTTTTTGCCATCCGACTTAGATTTAATTCAGTTTGACTTCATTTTCTTTCAATGTGTGTCTGAAGTACCTGAATATGATGAACGTACCGTATTCTCTTTGTTTTAATTCATTGTTTGACTTCATTTTCATTTGTGCGTCTGAAGAACCTGAATATGATGAACGTCCTGCATTTTCTTTGTTTTAATTCATTGTTTGACTTCATTTTCATTTGTGTGTCTAATATGATTGAATAAGATAAACATTCTGTATTTTCTTCACTTTCTTTAATTTTTACCTCTTTTTGTTTTTCCTGTATAATTATGAGTGTTGCCAGAGGGACTAGGCAACCTCATAAATCCTGTATAGCTTATATTTGATCGACTGAATTATAAATAAATGACTTTAAACTAGCTTATGATATCAAAAGGAACAAGAGGAGGGGAGCGTTTGTTCTTGGCGCCGAGGAACAACAGGAACCACTGAATACATTTTTCCTTCTTGTCACATCATATAACAAATAAATCGCATCAAGTGAATATGTTTTCTGAGCCCAGCATCCAGGCGCCAGCGGTTCCAAGGCGACAGTTCCTTCTCATTCTCCTTATCAGTTTAAAATTATCAGCTATTTAACAGGAACCAATGCATGAACTTTTTCCCTCTTGTCACAGTGTATAAGAGAAGCAAATCACATCAAATGAATAGCTCAACTTTATCTCAGTCCAGCATCCAGGCGCCCGCGGTTCCGAGGCGGCACTTCCTTCCCATTCTCCCTGAACCTCCCGGCCGCAATCACGCCCCCGCCCATCGCCCTCTCAGCAGTAATCAGCTTCGAAAGACATGAGCCCGTCCGTCATTAATCAGGGCGAGACGCAAGGCGCTAATGGCTCTTGACCTAAATACCTCCCGGCGGGGCACTGATGGCCCAAGAAATCATTACTGCTAACGATCATTAGTTCTCGGCCAGTGGTAAGATGGACCCTCCCCACCACCACCCCTGCGAGCCACATCACCAGAGCCACACTTCACGTTACCTTACGACATTATGAGGCTCTCCACTGCACCTTTGAAAGACACTAAACCAATGTAATATTAGCCACTCCTCTGGAATTGCGCAAAACTTGAGTGTAAGGTGTGTAAAGAATGGTTTCCTGAAAGACACCTGTACCTTTACGTCTTTCTTGTGTGTGTGTGTGTGTGTGTGTGTGTGTTCGGTTTTCTTCTTTATCCCCTTTTTTCATTCTACCAGCTGACTTAATTTCACAGTTCTCCATAAAATCCTCGCGACTCACCGAACTCCTGCTTCAGATACGATGCAGTGACAGACTTAAAAATTCCGGAAGGCTCGAATATACAACAAGAATATTGAATACCACGCGTACACGTAGGTAATTTCGCTATTCATGTATTGATCTTGATTGTACGTAGAGTGTAGGTAAGTGTTGCATCTCCCCACACACACACACACACACACACACACACACACACACACTGCACGGAGCCTCGGAAGATAGACACGGTTCAGTCAGTGTGTGGGTGCCAGACTGTCAGTGCGCATCATGTGGTTGTTCGGAGTGGTGCTGTTCGTGTTGGCGGTGACGAGCTCTCTCCTTTCACCAGCGGAGGCAAAACCGGTATGTTTATCGTGAAGTAATACTGAGACATAAGTATATTATATAGATTGCCGTGAGGTAATGGTGCTGGACAGAAAGGTTTATTTGGAAACATTACAAAACGCCACCATCTACACCAGAAAGAACAGAAGAGGATGTACCCGTGAACCCGTGGCCTTATGATATCACCGGATGGGCCTGTGTAGCACGACTGTGGACTTAAAGGTTGGGATTGTCAGACGCTTCCGCCCCTCACATCAACTATATCTAAAGGCCAAACAGGAGATTAGGAGGGCTAAATGGAGTGTTTTTGTTTATATTTATGGTACAGAAGAAGGGTCAAATAACCAGAAGGGTAAAGGAACTACTCATAGAAATGCCTATGCTTGGGCGACGAAATGTTTAACGTCTCTCCATCTTAACATTCAACCATTCAAGTGCCTAGCAACCACTCACGTCATGCCTCAGTTTCAACAAAGTCTGCCCATTGTGTTCTCATGACTACCCTGGTTCAAACGTGATGACCTAAAGAAATTC
Source organism: Eriocheir sinensis (assembly GCF_024679095.1). NCBI lineage: Eukaryota > Metazoa > Arthropoda > Malacostraca > Decapoda > Varunidae > Eriocheir > Eriocheir sinensis. The sequence continues at coordinate 18,217,832 of NC_066520.1, read as the reverse complement.
TTGGATTGGCCTATAAACGATTCCATCAGGTGTTACTCCTTATGATCAGCGATATTATGAATGCACGTGTGAGTGTTAGCATGTAGATTAGATGTAATTAATTTAAACATACATTCATGAATATATAAATGAATAAACTCACACCTCCATACACCCATTTGAATGTGGGAAAGGATTGCAAAAACATATATTTTCAACATCTAAAAATTGTCTGTCGTCATCATTTTAACCCGCAGTTCACGCGCCCACTTCTAAACGAAACCTTTCTTTATCTTTTAGTTCACAGGATGCGAAACAGCGGCGTATCCTCCTAATAAGACGTAAGTTCTTTGAGTGTTCATATCCTTGTTGCCTTCAATTTCTTCCTCGCTTACTTTTCATGCTTCAAATTATGATTCACTGGTGTCTTCATAGGTCAAACTGTCAATCTTTCAGCATGTCTTGTCTGACTGATTTGCGGATTTTTTTTTTTTTTTTTTTTTAGGAGGGTTGTTAGCAGTGTTTCTCAGTATGTTCCCAGTGTCTGTTTATCCCGAGGTAAGTGTGTGTGTGTGTGTGTGTGTGTGTGTGTGTGTGTGTGTGTGTGTGTGTGTGTGCATGAAACAGTAGACGTTCATGACTTATTCCCTCTTTTCCTCGATACGCAGCAGAGTAAATGGATACGTGGTAGACAGATAGATAGAGATATAGATAGTTAGATAGATAGGCATAGATAGTTCGATAGATTAATGACTAAAAAGCTCAGTAATAGCCCTTGCCCCCTACCCTATCTGGCTACAGAGACGAGGTGTCCCTCTACTTGGTGAACCTGGACCTGCCGCCTCGGGATCGCTGGACAACCCTCATGAAGGACAAGAGACCCCAGGTGTGTGTGTGTGTGTGTGTGTGTGTGTGTGTGTGTGTGTGTGTGTGTGTGTGTGTGTGTGTGTGTGTGTGTGTGTGTGTTTGCAATATATTTTTATGATGACATGCAATGGTATAGTGTGTTTGTGCAGCGTTGGTGATACACGGGTGATGGTGCTGTGTCAGTGGAGAGGCATGGTGTGTGGTGGTGGTGGAGGCGCAGTGTGGTCTGGTGGTACAGCTGTTTTCTTAATAGATCGTGGCGCTGATCGATGACATGAGTGAACTAGTCAAGAAAGTAGCCGGAGAGAAGATCTTCAACTTCCTCCTCAGTAGTCTTACAGCGGTAAGTTATTCTTCTTGCATCTGTCGGTAGCTCCCTACACACTTATCTCTACATCAGCCATTTTGAGGCCATTAATGACTGTCTGTTTTAAACTCAGGTGACTGACAGTCTGCCACAACCGTACAAGGAGGAGATCGAGGGGATCGCCTCCACTACGGGACTGCCTGTCAGCACTGTGACTCTCTACAACATATTTTACGAGGCCTTCACTCTGTGTACTTCATTGGTGATCCAAGACCAGTCCGGCCATCTTTATCACGCCAGGAATTTGGACACTGGAGTGTTTTTAGGGTTGGTTATATTCTCTTTTGTGTTCTTCAGTATAACCCAGTGCGACAAAGACGATTACATTTCCTGGTCCCCGAGTACTGTGTGCATGGGTGGGCGAAGGAGCCGCTTTCTTGAGAAGGCAACTACTATGCCGCCAGATGGGACGCACGGAACCACTCCTGGACGGTTGCAGAGTTGCTGAAGCCGATGGCGGTGCGGCTCCGCTGGACGAAGAACAACGCCACGGTCTTTGAGTCGCTTAGCTTCTCCGGTTACGTGGGTGTACTGACTGCCGTCAAGAAGGCAAGTATACACGACCAGTCTCGGAACAAGAAGGAAAAATCTGGAAATGTTCATCACAGTTACTATTCGATTTGTGGTATTATGTAAACATATCCCTTACACAGCTAACGCAATGATTCATGTCATATTTTGCAAACAGGACGCCTTCACTTTTTCCCTGAACAAAAGAGACGCCCTCAACGGAGGCCTCCTCGGCTTGCTGGAGTGGCTGCTGTTCCACGATCATGAGCAGCGGTGAGGGAGTTAAGTTTGTGAGGGTATACATCAGGAGGGCAGACTTTGAGATATATTATTGGGGACTTATCTAAGATTTATACTATGAGTTAAATTTAGCTAAATAGCTATTTAACAGTAATCCTGAACTATTTATATAGTGGACATTCAATTTCACTGTCCCTTTCCTTTATGCACGCCTCTTTGAAGTCCGTTGTAATCTAAGTCTTTTGTATAAAAAACGTTCTTTGTAGAAAATGTCAACGTTGGTGAATGACTTAGGGACCTTTATGGCCATGATATTGTAACATTTACGTAAGTCTTCCCACAGCTGGGTGTCATTTCTCACGAGAGAGGTCATGGAGAAGGCCACCAGCTACACGGAGGCCTGGCAGGCCCTTTCCACGCCCCGCCTGCTAGCGCCTGTCTACTTTATCCTGGGAGGCACCCAGCCCGGCGAGGTACGAGTCTCTCATCTCCCTGAAGTTTTTACTTAACTCCATACAGTCAAATAAATGTATAATTGAATCAGTCAATGAGTAATTAAATGAAATCCGCAGGGATGCATTATCACGAGGGCTCGAGACAACTTTGACTTGACAACACTGGGAGAGTCTGGCGAGTGGTTCTTGGTACAAACAAATTACGATCACTGGAGGAGTCCCCCATTCTACGACGACCGCAGGACACCCGCCAGGCACTGCCTCTCAGCCGGGGGCGTGCAACAGGCCTCCCCCGCCCTGCTGTACAACGTGCTCTCCACCCGCCCCGTGCTGAACAAGGTAGCGGGGTGGACTGGACAAGAGATTAGACCATGGATCGAATTTTAAGCGGCAGGCTATGACGTCCGTATTGATGTAAATTTGCGTTACAGGGAACTGTTTACACGGCACTCATGGACGTGCGGTCCGGGGAGGTGCACGCGTGGCGGCGTGCGTGTCCCGACCCCTGCTGGCCCTGGTGACCCGTGACCCGTGACCCCCAGCCCATCCTGCGGCGCCAACACTAACCTTACACCGGACCAAAGACTCTGTTTACTTTTTACACACATTAACTTAAGTCTTAAGCTATGGCTTTGTGACTATGCAATGTATGTGAATGAACCTCAGTAAGGTAATTTATTAAAACAGAATGCCTAATATATATGCCAAATAATGAAGTTAAGTTGATTGTGTAATCAAAATGAAATAGAATATATCACTCATGAATAAAATTTCCTAAAAAAATATTGACGTTATCTTCAAACACACGACAAGCACCATCTTATCGAGAAAATCAACCAAGAAAGAGCTCACTTTATAAGATGACTGTGTTATATCAGCAGCAGCAGCGGTAATAAGAGCTGTTGCATTTATAGCAACAGCATATGTAATAGCTTCTTTAGTAGTATTATCACCAGGACCGTCGCTCGTTTTCAAAATGTTCGTGCTTAGTAACATAAGAATATTGCAGTTTGCCACACAAAGTCTCCAACAGTTCGCTGGAACCTACACAAGTTCAACACTAAATTCAACAACATAAATTCAAGGGAAATCTTCTGACATATTTAGCACCAGTAGACTGATCGGGAGGAAGTGTTTCATAGATTTCCACCAGAATACCCCAAACTTCCTACACCCTACGATACGAAAGGCATGTTACGGGCGGAGAATAACCTATGCAGTGACGCAGAAAAGTCTACGGACAGAGTGTGTGTGTGTGTGTGTGTGTGTGTGTGTGTGTGTTTGCTTCCTCTCTGTATCCCCTTTTCTCATTTTACTACCTGACGTAATTTCATAGTTCCCCATAAAATCCTCGCGACTCACCGATCTCCTTCAGATAAGATGCAGTGGCAGACTTAACAATTCCAGGCGGCTCGAATATACAACAAGACTATCGAATACCACACGCACACCTAAGTAATTACGTTATTCATTTATTGATCTTGATTGTATAGTGTTGCTAAGGGGTGCATCTCTTTCCCCAATACACACACACACTAACATACACACTGCATGGAGCCTCCCTCGAGATAAGCGTAGTATCTAATCGCAACGCCTAGCCTAGACGCGGTTCAGTCAGTGTGTGTGGGTGCCAGTAAGCATCATGTGGCTGGTGGCGGCGGTGGTGGTTGTGTTGGCGGTGGTGGGCTCCCTCCTTTCACTAGCAGAGGCACAAGCGGTATGTTTATCGTGAAGTGATACTGAGAAACCATCATACTAAAGAGGATTGCCGTGAGGGAAGGGTAATGGACGGAAAGGTTTATTTGGGAACATTCTGAAACGCCACCACCTACACCAGACAGAACGGAAGAGCTTGCACTCGTGACCTTGTGACATCACCGGATGGGCCTGTGTAGCGCATGACTGTGGACTTGATGTGTTCAGTGATGTGGTGCAGGTTTTCCATAATACATCGTCTCTTCATCTTAATACTTAACCATTTAAGTGCCTAACAACCACTCACGTCATGCCTCAGTATCAACAAAGTCTTCCCATTGTGTTCTCATTACTACCTTGGTTCAAACGTGATGACCTAAAGAAATAGTTGGATTGTTCAAAGCAACGACTGGCCTTTAAACGATTCCAACACTTGATATTATAAATGCACGTGTGGATGTTAGCATGTAGATTAGATGTAATTGATTTAAACATACATTCATGAATATATAAATAGATAAACTCATACCTCTGTCCACCTAGATTTTGAATGTGGAAAAGAATAAAACGATATATTTCCAACATTTACAGATTGTGTCATCGTTGTTTAAACACGCACTTCACACGCCCACTTCTAAACGAAATTTTTCTTTATTTTTCAGTTCACAGGATGCGAAACAGCGGCGTATCCTCCTAACAAGACGTACGTTCTCAGAGTGCTCATATCCTTGTTGCCTTCAATTCTGTCCTCGCTTTGTTTTCGTGCTTTAAATTCGAGTTCACAGTTGTTGTTCTTTAAGTCAATCTGTCAATGCTTCAATATGTCTTTTCTGACTGCTTTGAGCAAGCCTGTGACGGGGATTGGGGAGGGGGCTTGTTAGCAGTGTCTCCCTGTATGTTGCCAGTTTCTGTTTATCCCAAGGTCAGTCTTTGTATCACTGACCACAGCCTGTGTGTGTGTGTGTGTGTGTGTGTGTTATCAGCAGATCATCGACATAACTATCGCCTCGCACCTCTGCTTGACTGGCAATTCACGCCCCTCGATAAAACCAACACTCATGATAACAAGGCATTCCTCATTCTCATACACGACAGATTTAGAATGCAATGCAGTTCAATACAATAGCAATACGAGGATTTTGTCCATTTATGACCCACGCCTGATGACTAGGAGAGGCTATGCACATAAAAAAAAGTGAAGTACAAAGCAGGATGATTTTTTTTGTTTTTTTTGGGGGGGTTAGATTGTTACTAGGACCTTCATACATGCTTGATGATGTCAGCTAATGGTATTTAAGCGCATTTTTTCTCTTGTAAATGTATACATATCATTGAACAGCATTTGTTGGTCACTGACGCGGTTTTATCTACGCTAAAATCCTTTTGACCCGACGATTCTAACAAGCAGGTTGAAAAGAAAAAAAGTGAACGCAAAAAATTGAAGGTCTAAATGATTTGACATCTTAAACAAACGAGGGTAAACCACTTTTTCAACACTTCAAAACATACCATCTAAAACAGACTATTCGAACTTACTCTCAGATACGACAGTCAAGCCAACCTCCTCGTACATAGGCACGCCCTCAGGCAACTCTCCCTACTCTGAGGCACGGAGCGGGGTACAGGACCAATGCTTCTAGGCTCCTTGGACAGACCCTGCCAATAAGAGCCAGCGCTGACTCACCCTTGGGGCAGGGCGTGTGCACGAGACAGCAGATGTTCATAACTTATTCCCTCTTTTCCTCGATACGCAGCAGAGTAAATGGATACATGGTAGACAGATATAGATAGATAGGCATAGATAGTTAGATAAATGAATGACTAAAAAGCTCAGTAATAACCCTTGCCCCCTACCCTATCTGGCAGCAGGGAGGAGGTGCCCCTCTACCAGGTGAATCTGGACCTGCCGCCTCGAGACCGCTGGACAACCCTCATGAAGGACAAGGGACCCCAGGTGTGTGTGTGTGTGTGTGTGTGTGTGTAATTTACCACGGCCTGATCACGAGTTGGACTCGCTTTCGCCAGCAGATACCCTTCCGACGTGAGCAAGTGCTCATTTTGTCGATCTCTGGGTACTGCCAGGACCTCACACACTACGCACCCCATTCCCCTTGCTCAAGGGGGGACAGTAACCACTCCTAGTCAACGGAAAGAATCCGGCCTGAGCGGGGCTCGAACCCCCGCCTGTTTGGCCGTGAAGCCTTGCAGCGCGGCGCTCTTACCGACTGAGCTACCGGAGCGGTGTGTGTGTGTGTGTGTGTGTGTGTGTGTGTGTGTGTGTGTGTGTGTGCAATATATTTTATGATGATGACATGCAATGGTAGTGTTTGTGCAGCGTTGGTGATACACGGGTGATGGTGCTGCGTCAGTGGAGAGGCATGGTGTGTGGTGGTGGTGGAGGCGCAGTGTGGTCTGGTGGTACAGCTGTTTTCTTAATAGGTCGTGGCGCTGATCGATGACATGAGTGAACTAGTCAAGAAAGTCGCCGGAGAGAGGATCTTCAACTTCCTCCTCAGTAGTCTTACAGCGGTAAGTTATTCTTCTCGTAACTGTGACAACTGTCGGTAGCTCCCTACACACTTATCTCTACATCAGCCACTTTGAGGCCATTATTGAATGTCTGTTTTAAACTCAGGTGACTGACAGTCTGCCACAACCGTACAAAGAGGAGATCGAGGGGATCGCCTCCGCTACGGGACTGCCTGTCAGCACTGTGACTCTCTACAACATATTCTACGAGGCCTTCACTCTGTGTACTTCATTGGTGATCCAAGACCAGTCCGGCCATCTTTATCACGCCAGGAATTTGGACACTGGAGTGTTCTTAGGGTTGGTTATATTCTCTTTTGTGCTCTTCAGTATAACCCAGTGCGACAAAGACTACATTTCCTGGTCCCCAAGTACTGTGTGCATGGGTGGGCGAAGGAGCCGCTTTCTTGAGAAGGCAACTACTATGCCGCCAGATGGGACGCACGGAACCACTCCTGGACGGTTGCAGAGTTGCTGAAGCCGATGGCGGTGCGGCTCCGCTGGACGAAGAACAACGCCACGGTCTTTGAGTCGCTTAGCTTCTCCGGTTACGTGGGTGTACTGACTGCCGTCAAGAAGGCAAGTATACACGACCAGTCTCGGGACAAGAAGGAAAAATCTGGAAATGTTCATCACAATTACTATTCGATTTGTGGTTTTATGTAAACATATCCCTTACATAGCTAACGCAATGATTCATGTCATATTTTGCAAACAGGACGCCTTCACTTTTTCCCTGAACAAAAGATTCGCCCTCAACGGAGGCTTCCTCGGCCTGCTGGAGTGGCTGCTGTTCCACGACCATGACCAGCGGTGAGGGAGTTTGTGAGCGTGTACATCAGGAGGGCAAACTTAAATATATATTTGTGGGAAGATTTCTAAGATTTATACTATTAGTTAGATTTAGCTAAATAGCTATTTAACAGTAATCCTAAACTCTTTATATATGGACATTCAATTTCAATGTCCCTTTTATGCACCCCTCCCCGGCATGAACACTTCTTTTCAATATCAAAAGACAGTCATTAAGGTCCGCCGAAATTTAAGTCTTTTGTATAAAAATTGTTTTTAGTAAAAAATACGTCAATTTTGGTGAACGACTTAGGGATCTTTATAGCCCTGATATTGTAACATTTACGAAAATCTGTCCACAGCTGGGTGTCATTTCTCACGAGAGAGGTCATGGAGAAGGCCACCAGCTACACGGAGGCCTGGCAGGCCCTCTCCACGCCCCGCCTGCTGGCGCCTGTCTACTTCATCCTGGGAGGCACCCAGCCCGGCGAGGTACGAAGTGCCCATACACAGATGTCTCTCATCTCCCTGACGTTTTTACTTAACTCCATATAGTCAAATAAATGTATAATTGAATCAATCAATGAGTAAATAAATTAAATTCCGCAGGGATGCATTATCACGAGGGATCGAGACAACTTTGACTTGGCAACGCTGGGAGAGTCTGGCGAGTGGTTCTTGGTACAAACAAATTACGATCACTGGAGGAGTCCCCCATTCTTCGACGACCGCAGGACACCCGCCAGGCACTGCCTCTCAGCCGGGGGCGTGCAACAGGCCTCCCCCGCCCTGCTGTACAACGTGCTCTCCACCCGCCCCGTGCTGAACAAGGTAGCGGGGTGTGGACTGGACAAGAGATTTGACCATTGATCGAATATTTAGCGGCAGGCTATGACGTGCTGATTGATGTAAATTTGCGTTACAGGGAACTGTTTACACGGCACTCATGGACGTGCGGTCCGGGGAGGTGCACGCGTGGCGGCGTGCGTGTCCCGACCCCTGCTGGCCCTGGTGACCTGTGACCCGTGGCCCCCAGCCCATCCTGCGTGGCTTTGTGGATATACAATATATGTGAATGAACCTCAGTAAGGTAATTTATTAAAACAGAATACCTAATATATATGCCAAATAACGAAGTTAATTTGTGTAATCAAAATAAAATAGAATATGATTATGCCTTTCACTCATAAATAAAGTTTCCTAAAAACATTATTGACGTTATCTTCAAACACACGACAGGCACCAAAATATTGTGAAAATCAACAAAAAAGAGCTCACTTTGTAAGATGAAAAGTCTCATGAGAACTGTTATATCATCGGCAGAAGCGGTAATAAAAGCTGTTGTATTTATAGCAACAGCACATGTAATAGTATATTCATTAGTAGTATTAGCACCAGGACCGACACTCGTCTTCCAAATATTCGTGTTTAGTAACAAAACAACATTGCAGTTTGCCACACAAAGTTTCCAACAGCTCGCTGGACCCTACACAATAAATTCAACCCCATAAATTCAACAACAAAGTCTAGGGAAATCTCTTAACACATTTAGCGCCAGCAGACTGATCAGGAGGAAGTTATTCAGAGATTTCCACCAGAATGCCCTCAACTTTCTACACCCTACAGGACAAAAAAGTGTTACAGGCGGAGCGTTACCCGGCCAATGACGCGGACAAGTCTACGAACAGCCAGCCACGTTTACATTACTACCTCCCATAGAGGACGAAGCAAACATCCTAGACTAATTCCTCCCCAGAACAGACTTATTCCTCATTCCTGTGTTTGTCATATAATAGCAGGATGCGTAATGAGCACGCTGATCATTCCTCGTATCTTAATGAGCTCTTTCTATCCCTTATATTCGCTCGTTTCTCGATCCTCGCTCTCTTACTATACACCCGATCTTTTCCTTATCATTAATTTCCTTTAGTTCTTGATTAATAACACTGAACAGGAGCTTAAAATGAACTACGTGGGGAATGAAGAATGATCGATTGATTGATAGTTTATTGTTGCAAGTAAACAACAAAGGAGAATGAGCTTGGGGTAAAGAAATTAAAGTTTGTATCAAACGTAACGGCGCCTCAGTACTGACCTCAGTTTGAAAAGCCGCTCGTAGAGGTTCCTACGCTTTTCATGGACTGTTTAATGATCCTAGTGATAGTTTAACATGATCTCTGCACCTTGAATTGAAAACCACCCTTGGGAAATAGTAATAAAGAAAGCTCGATACGTTTAATAATATCTTCTTTTAACCAGTAACACTTTGTATCGCTTCTTAGGTCCTCCTCCTCTCGGTCCTCCTTCTTAATCACACACTTTCCTTTTCAGTAGTACGTAACTTTCCTCACTGTAATACGCTATCACATTATAATTTCTGTTTGTTGATGAATGATAAAATGAAGTTTGTTGATGACCTTAGTGTTTGATAATGCACAGTCCACAACCAAGACCCGGACCGAGCGTTGCGTCACTTGCTGTACCCATTCTAGCACGGTTCAACGATGCCAGATTGTCGTACTCAGCCTCCTATGTTTGCCGATTTCCGACCCCAAAACTACCTCCTCGACCCCAATAACTGCCTTCACCTATAGTTATCGTTAAAATGGTTAATGGTGTTTTTTGGAAATAGTTACGGCTCAGAAACTGGTAAATACGAGGCTCTAAGTAGGATAGTCTGGCAAAGGTGGCACCACTGATCCTGTAGAAGGTAAACAACGCACGTCCAGAAGAAGCTGTAAGGGAAAGCAGCCTAACTAGCCCCATAAAACACACAAGAAGAAGAAGAAAGGGACTGACAACAAACATCATAATTCACCCACCGTTAAACATTCCAGGCGAAGAAGAAACACCATAAGGAGGATTGAACCTATCGCCATGGCTGGAGTAAGCTCAGTGTGTGTGTGTGTGTGTGTGTGTGTGTGTTATAATTTATATGGCGTAAGTTAACTGCATGGTCCTCCATATAGCCCGGGCAGAGTTGAAAAATTTGGGCGGCTTTTCCGATACCCTACGCCCCTGTCCACCCAGCAGTGAATGGGTACCAGGTATTAATCGGGGGTTGTGTCCCGTCTCCTATAATTCCTTCCCCTTCTGCCTCTCTCCGGCATAATTATGACCACAGATGTTGCGCCGACTAAATGAAACTTTCCATATAGCCATTTGCATTGTTTCAACTTAATTTTTAGTTCTGAATTTTGTGTCATTTTAATTATTGATAGAAAAACCTGTAGCGGATTGGAACGATTTTTTTTTTAATACCGAGACACAGGGCAGGTGTGGCATTCGGGATACCTTAGTTCACCTTCCCCATGCTTCCCCAGGTACCCATTTATCGACCAGTTCTAATGAGGGAATGATCATCTAGGTGGGCCGAGTTCCAGCTGCCTTGGGTCGGAATCAATTCTGGTCTGTAAAAAAAAAAAGGAATATGGGTGGGCTGAGTGCCGTCTGCCTTGGGTCGGGATCATATCTGGTCTGGCGGATTCCTAGCTAAATGTATTAACCCTTGGAATAAATACGAGTCCTGTTTTTGGCACCTCGAGTTACATTGGTACTAACCCTTGGAATAAATATGAGTCCTGTTTTTGGCACCTTGAGTTACATTGGTATGGTTAATGAACGCATTGTTGGTTGCATTGTTTCTCACTGTCGCCATTACTCTTCTCCCTCGCCTCCCTCACTCCTTGTATCTTTTAATTCTTACTTGTCATGTCATTCTCGGGACCCTTTGTGGTAGTATTTGAAGGGTAGTTCCTTCCAAAATGTATGGTCTATATATAGTCGCTGCCGACCTTAGGACCGTAGCATAAATATAGTTGGATGTTTTAACTATCGTCTATATATAGAGTCTACCGCAATTTGGAAGTGTTGTTACATTTCTGCTATACAAAACTGACTGACTGAATTTTGGACCATCTATATATAGATCCACCGCTGTCTAAGGGCTAATCACCACTCCGAGGTGCATATACTGAACAAACTATGACATGAACTAGCCTATGACATGAGAATCCTAACCCTTTTTTATTTCCACAGAGGCAAGAGAGGGCGGGAAGCTCAGGCACGTCAAACAAGATGGCAGACTTCAAGGCTCGTCTCGCCAAACTACACACAAAGAGGGTAAGGTGTTCTGTGTATGATGTCCATTGTACATAAATAACCAAGATTTTTCATACATCACCAAGAGCTCAAACATTACTGGTGTATACATATTGGATAGTTCAGGATGATAGTTTAATAGTTATATGTTCCCCCTTGAGTCCTGCATATGACTTGCTGCCCTTGAGACATCCTACAACATACTCAATGCATCAAATACATAAAGTATTTGATACAGACTTAGGGTTGTAAAATTCCCATGAATTTTGAACTGGGAAACTTTCCATGGGAATTTTGGGGAATTTTCTGGAACTTTGAGAATTTAGAAAATTTACAAGTTTCCCTATGGTGCCTATGGGCTTTTTTTTGTTCTTGTTTATTGAGGCTGAGGTCATTGTTGCCTATTTAGATTTCAGTTTTATGAGGCTGTTAGTGAATGTCCTGTAGCCCGGTGGAGACGCAGGCAGGATTGTTTAAGTGGCACTTATTGAGGCTCATGCCACCCTCCGGTTAACCTAACCTAACAAAACCCCTAATAGTCACTTTAGGTCTTGACTCAGAAAATTCATATATGCATCCATACTAATGAGACTTTCTATACAATAAAGTGAAGTCATTCTTTGTTGATTTATATTATAAGGTGCTGGCTATCATGTATTTGAAGATACCCTACTATGCGTTTCAGGCGCCATGAAACACAGTTTTTCGAATATGACATTTTAACAAAGCATCGGACAAGGAAGGTATTTTGGAAGACGATGGTTGAGACCCCAACCTAATTGGCAAAAATAGGCTTGGGTGCCAAATGTTGCTGATTACGACATTTGTAGGAGTAACTTTACGGTAAACTTCACTAAAATATACAGGCACGGGTAGCGAAGCTAGGTGCCGTCATCATGTATGCACCGCCTCACGTTCAAGTCGTGACGTCAATGTGACGTTTTACTATAAGTAGTAGTAATCACTGACTCAAATGGTAGTTCTCTCACTCACACATATACACACACACAGACACACACACACACACACACACACACACAGCAACAATAGTTCCACCACTGCACTATGTTATATACTTATAGCATGTTGTACCAAAGACCGTATTTTCCATGCAAAGGATAAGTAATTTCCTGCGAGTAACACTTTTTCGCAAATTATAATAATTTCAAATGAGCATCATCCCTATGTATAGGGCTGGATTAGTGTGTGTGTGTGTGTGTGTGTGTGTGTGTGTGTGTGTGTGTGTGAGAGAGAGAGAGAGAGAGAGAGAGAGAGAGAGAGAGAGAGAGAGAGAGAGAGAGAGAGAGAGAGAGAGAGAAAACAACCAGTTGAGTCAGTGATTACTACTACTTCATAGCAAAACGTCACATTGACGTCACGACTTGAACGAGAGGCGGTGCATATGAGATGACGGCACCTAGCCTCGCTTCCCGTGCCTGTATATTTTAGTGAAGTTTACCTTAAAGTTACTCTTACAAGTGCTGTAATCATCCACATTTGGCACCCAAGCCTATTTTTGCCAATTAGGTCGGGGTCTCAATCATCGTCTTCCAAAATACCCTCCTTGTCCGACACTTTGTTAAAATGTTATATTCGAAAAACTGTGTTTCATGGCGCCTGAAACGCATAGTAAACTTAAACTAACCTAACAAAACCCCAAACAGTTACTATAGGTCTTGACTCAGAAAATTCATGTATGCTTCCTTACTAATGAGACTTTCTATAAAACAAAGTGAGGTCATTCTTTGTTGATTTATACCATAAGGTGCTGGCTATCATGTGTTTGAAGATACCCTAAACTTGCATAATATGGCATAGATATTTTCTTCTGTATAAAGTGGAGGCTCTTATCACTGACTCTCTTTGATTGTTTATGAGTATATTTTTTTATCTCAAGTCTCCAAGTAAGTTGTTGTGTTCTGAATATGGCACTGAACACTCCTCTCCCCACAGAACGAAGCCTCAATACTCAACCACAAGGAGGTAGTGGAGGAAGACCGCCTCAAGCAGATGCCCAAGAATCATGCAAAGAAGCGTCAGAGACTAGAAGCTGAACTTGCCGAGGACCAGCGCAGAGAGGCAGCTGAGGCAGAGGTATTTTCCTTATTGTTTGTGGTTCCTAACTTGCAAAAATATGGCTCTCAGAATATTGCTCTTATTTATCATAAACGGATTTATCATTATCGTAGAGTTCCTATAATGCAGGAATATTAGAATGTAGTCATAAATAAGGTAATTATAAATCTAGGCATTACACATTACATATTTACTGTCTATTTATAAGTTCTGACGCCCTTTTCTGAGTGGAAACTATCCTCGAGGGGGAAGGATTCTAAGATGCAGAGACAATAGAAGAATTTTCATAATTTCTATTCCTCCCCATACTAAATTCCTCTCCTCTCCAGGGTAAAGACTATGACCGCCTCAAGCTGCTAGAGGTTGGAGCTGATGAAGCCGAGCGCTGGGAGCGACGGAGAAAGAAGAAGAACCCCGACCAGGGCTTCTCCACCTATGAGGACGCTACCATCAGGTCAGAACTGAACTCCTAGCTATCTATAAATAATTAATATAATATGTGCCTCCATGGGCCCGGGTTCAAACCCCCAGCCTGAGCAGTCAGTGTACAGCGCACCCAACTGTTCATCATCCCTTTTGGGTTGGTTGATAAATGGGTAAGATGTTACACCTCAATGTTACACCTGCCGTGTCCCAAGGTAATGAGCTCTTGTCCATCAGAGTGAAATATACTCTGGAAGAACCTTAAGGTCCTTTCCCCTCCTTGCTTGATCATTTCTTCATTGATAGAGTGATTAACCATAACCACAACCAGGAAATCTGATTTAGTAATAGATTAATAATGAATGCATCAGTGAAATTCTTTATCATTGTTTTTAAACATGTAAAACATGTCTCTGATTACAGACAGTACAATCGGCTTATGAACAACAAGAAAGTCAACATGGAGGAGTATGAACGGGAGAAGCAAGCAGTCGGGGAAGATGCTTTCTATGGAAATGACAACACCATCTCCATTGGTCTGCACAAGGACTCAAACGATGCCATTGATTCCATGGTGGATGACCTTGAGAAACAGTAAGTGGCATTACCTTGTTGAGTGTTGGAAATGTTACTCAACGGCTACAGGAACATAACTCCACATCTGAAAGTGATCCGATGACTAATTGCCAGGCTGTCACCATACAAACTTTATCCCTTGAAAACCCATCCTTAGCTTATACATGCTCTATACTTCCAATAATTTTTAGTCGTTAACTCTGCCATTCTCATTCTTGTGCCATCATGCCTCGTTTCAGTTGTGCAGCAATTTAAAAATCTTAATTATGAAAATATTGGTTCACCACTGGTCACTCCATAAAAAAATTCTGTGTTCTTGGCTCCATCTTAACATGAAATTTGTCTTCAGGATATCCAAGAGGGAGAAGTATTCCCGCCGTCGCATCTACGACGACGATGCAGACATCAACTTCATCAACGAGCGTAACATGAAGTTCAACAAGAAGCTGGAGCGCTTCTATGGCGACTACACGGAGGAAATCAAGCAGAACCTGGAGCGTGGAACTGCTGTTTGAGTGTGGCAAGTGGTCAGTGACATTGGACTGTTGTCTGGTGGTCATGTGTCCCCAGCAATGCATGCACCTTGGAGTGGTTTGGGTCAGATCTTGCCCATTATTACATCTTTAGGGTAAATCATTGGAAGATAGTTTTACTGTCATACCTGCACAGAACTTTAACCCATTTTTTCATTTTCATCAAAGTATGTACAAAAAGTATTTGATATTCACAGTAGAGAGTATCGGAACACCTTTTGTGTGCGGCAATGTGACAAAAACGGAAGGATTTCAAAAATTGTGTGGTGCCACGCATTATGCTATATCCCACAAAGAATAAACTGGACACTCCTTTACCTTCAATCTGCCATTTCTGTCTTCCCCTTCACCAGCCAGAACCTCTAGTGCAGTGCTTTCTTCCCAGAGACCCAAACCATTAGGTCTTCTGATATATAAAAATTTGGTACAAATATGTAAACGAATATAAAATAAATAAACCGAAATGGTAACATCTGGCTAATCAAACATACTGGCAGTTTTTCACTGGCTGTTTTGATAATAAGCTTTGCCATCCTGGGAGAGGAATGACTAGGTGAGGACAAAGGCATGGGTGACTAGGACAGCAAGGCCACACAGTACCTGCAGGGCTTTTTCTGTTAGAACCTGCAAGTCAGGCTCGTCATTTCTTGATAGGCAAAGTCTAACCATTAACACTGCTGTTGTATAACCTGAAAACTAACTGTCTACCTTATCAAGGGAACTGGTTTTGAAGTCCAAAGGAGGACCATTCCATTTTGTCTTATCTGGAGCAATGTATAACCCAGAAACAAAGCTCCAGGACCAGATGAGTGTGTTTGCAGGGCCTGAGATAGTTTGAAGTTCAGCTGCTTAGCATGAGGAAAGACGAAGTACAAAATTATTTGTATGGGGGTTTAAGGTCATCTCAGGGAAAAACATTGATTGAGAATTCAGACGTTTGTAACTTGCTTGGACAGTGATGAAAATTATGTTTTCTGTTTTACTTCAGATCCTGTTTGTGGGAAGCCTTTCATGTACTTAGAATAATTATTTTTTTCTTTTATGGCTAAACCTGATGAGGGGCAAAGTTCTTCCATAGACACAGGCCATGCTATACCTTCAAATTACAAGCAAGTCATGGCATCCTATTCTTAAAATGCAAAGCAACAAATCGTTCATGTCCCAGGCGGTGCTGATAGATTTTGTAAAATAGGTGTCTTTCATCAATGCCCGTGTGCAATTTCAAACGAAAACATAATAATTTATATTGTTTTTTCATCGCCAATCCTTCCTCTCCACGATTAAATAAATTTGAAGTGTCTACAGCACGGCATAGATATGATGTTGGGAAGAGGTGCTATTTTGCTGCCGGATGGCGGAACTCCCACCACCGACGGCCGCGCGAAAGGGAATAATTCCCACACATTCACGACACGGGTTAAAGTGCAAAGCAACAAATCATTCATGTCCCAGGAGACAATACCTGTGGCTGTGTTCCTACCTGAGCCTCCCTCTCATCAGATGCCCTCAAGTAATGCTTTGGATAAAAAAAATTCACTCCACATGCCACACAATTATTTTCATGTATCAATTACTTTATCAATCTATGTATGTCTATCTCCGACACTATGCTCCTTCATGGGAACCTCCCTCAAGGGGGTGGCTGCAGCAGAAGTGTCCCCAGTTTTTCCTGTTCTGTCCTGTTTCTGTATTTTGAGAGTATGTGTAAATAATAAACTTTAGTACTGACTAGCAGTTTCTTCATTATTATTAAAGCTTGGTTTCATTACTATTCTAATGGCCCCATAATTCACTATTGCTTAGCATTACATTTTAAAACCTGATTTTTAAAGCTTCTTAGGTGTCATGGCTAAGTGATCATACCAGTCTCACAATCAAATCATGTTCAGAAATATGTTTACTCATTGCCACCACACAACTTTTCTGGTATGCAAACTACTGTGAAAGAATTCCTGTAGCCTGAGTGTCCCTAGAGATATTATAATTCCAGCATCTGGAATTTGTTACGTTGCAGTAGTGTGTCTGTTTAGTTAACACAATACACGCTTATTCCCCTAACGAGGCCTGCGGCTGAGGCCCAGACCTTAAGTGGTAACTTAAACGACAGGCTCAGGTGTCCCTTCAAAGAAGACATGCTCAGCACGCCCACCCAAAGCTAATATTAATGGATGTCGCTGGCTGACCTGACTCACAATACCATGAAGGACTTGAAGCATTCCTGGGGAAGTATCTGTTTACTGTGTGACTGTATAAGTAAACTGTGCATGCCATTGCTTTATTAATTTAATCTCAAAGTGAAGAGCACTGCAGAGTGGGAAAGCTCCATCAAAACGAGACCTATGTGATATAATTATGAAGGCTGTCTGAGAAGCATACTTGTAGAAATATAATTGTAAGAAAGGAAAATATAATCATGCATTAACATCGTGTGGTGTAAGATAAGTGACATATGGACGTCCGACACAACAATACCAATACGAACAATCTTCACAAGTATATCATTGGAGAGGATCAGCAACCTGCTGACCACTGCCAAGGATCAACATTCTGGCGGAGCAGAGGCAGACTGCCCGGGAAGACGAGAATCAGTAAGCCCAACACAGCCAGAAGATTCAAGTGGCCAGCATGCCTAATTGGGGATCAGCAGACCAGACAAGTCAATTATCTGGAGTCACTTTTATCTGGAGAGCTGTTTCCTTTCTCGCTTTTATCCTGAGATCTGTTTCATCTGTTTTATCCAGATACCTGTTTCTCTCGGTTTTATCCAGATACCTGTTTCCTCTCTTGCTTTTATCCGGATCTCTGTTTCTCTCAGTTTTATCCAGATACCTGTTTCCTCTCTTGCTTTTATCCAAATCTCTGTTTCTCTCGGTTTTATCCAGATACTTGTTTCCTCTCGCCTTTATCCGGATCTCTGTTTCTCTCAGTTTTATCCAGATACTTGTTTCCTCTCGCCTTTATCCGGATCTCTGTTTCTCTCAGTTTTATCCAGATACCTGTTTCCTCTCGCTTTTATCTGGATCTCTGTTTCTCTCAGTTTTATCCAGATACCTGTTTCCTCTCGCTTTTATCTGGATCTCTGTTTCTCTCAGTTTTATCCAGGTACCTGTTTCCTCTCGCTTTTATCCGGATCTCTCTCTCAGTTTTATCCAGATACCTGTTTCCTCTCGCTTTTATCTGGATCTCTGTTTCTCTCAGTTTTATCCAGATACCTGTTTCCTCTCGCTTTTATCTGGATCTCTGTTTCTCTCAGTTTTATCCAGGTACCTGTTTCCTCTCGCTTTTATCCGGATCTCTGTTTCTCTCAGTTTTATCCAGATACCTGTTTCCTCTCGCTTTTATCTGGATCTCTGTTTCTCTCAGTTTTATCCAGATACCTGTTTGCTCTCGCTTTTATACGGAGATCTGTTTCTCTTGGTTTTATCCAGATACCTGTTTCCTCTCGCTTTTATCTGGATCTCTGTTTCTCTTGGTTTTATGCAGATACCTGTTTCCTCTTGCTTTTATCCGGATCTCTGTTTCTCTTGGTTTTATCCAGATACCTGTTTCCTCTCGCTTTTATCTGGATCTCTGTTTCTCTTGGTTTTATCCAGATACCTGTTTCCTCTCGCTTTTATCTGGATCTCTGTTTCTCTTGGTTTTATGCAGATACCTGTTTCCTCTTGCTTTTATCCGGATCTCTGTTTCTCTTGGTTTTATGCAGATACCTGTTTCCTCTCGCTTTTATCCAGATCTCTGTTTCTCTCGGTTTTATCCAGATACCTGTTTCCTCTTGCTTTTATCCGGAGATCTGTTTCCTTTCCCCCATCTTATAATCTTCCTGCATATGTTTCCTCTCTCTCACTTTTATCCGGAGATCTGTTTCCTCTCCCCATCTTATAATCTTCCTGCATATTTGTTTCCTCTCTCACTTTTATACGGAAATCCATTTCCTCCCCATTTTATAATCTTCCTGCATATTTGTATTTAATAAAATCATAGCTACATTAGTTGAAAATGCCGCATAGCACTCCAGTCACTACAAAAAGTATCTAGTGCTCCCAGGTAAAAATCTTAACAAATGCAAGGCTGAGAATGACTGACACATTACTCTGCCACCCACAGCACCTTCTTCGATGTATAACAGGGGTGGACAAGGGAAGACGAGGGTGTCACATGCCCTTTCTTTTCATCGTAAGGAGGCAGCAGAAAATATTTTAGCGTTTGTATCTCTCCCGACTTTTAATGTAACTTCATCATTTTTAATTTATTTGCACATTTCAAGACCAACATCATTTGATCGCTCACTTAAACTGCTGTGTCATGTATTACTTCTTTATATGTCAATACAGTGCTCCAACCAATTCCAGATCTCCACCAACACCATAGCAAGATCTTGAGCACAGAAGAGACATGAGAGGGGGTAATTAGAGAGTTATGACGATGGAAACTAAAGAGAGTGTTTTAGTTAGTTTAGAGCAGGGGTTCCCAACCTGGGGTACATGTACCCCCAGTGGTACATTTGCACTTTTCAGGGGGTACATTGGGTCCGAGAAAATAACCACCACTGTACAATACATGGTGTTGTAATCTGCATTCAAATTGCACAGTCTTTTTTTTTTTTTTTTTTTTCCTCATTTCAGTACACAAAACTTATTTAAATTATATCATCAGTCTACACATACAGATTTCATTATAAAATAATATCAAAATATTACAATTTCATAATTTTTTTATCCTAAATTTTTAGGGGTACACGGGAACCTATAAAAATGCCCAAGGGGTACAGAGGAACAAAAAGGTTGGGAACCCCTGGTTTAGAGGAATATCAATGAGTTCCAGGGAGGGTATTATTATGATGGTGGTGAGGGTGTCTTGTGATGGTGATGGTGGTGAAATGTAATACTGGTGATGATAAGGGTGATATAGAGACTGGACTGGAGTTTGGTGTGGTAGGCAAGTGTGGTTAAGGGATGGTGGGAAGGAAAGGGTGTACTGCCATGGTGGTGGAAGACTTGTGGTGGGAGTGATGGCCTGGAGTTGAAGGGGGAGACAAAAGTGGTAGAAGGATACGGTGAAATACTGATGATAGAGAGGGTGGAGGTGAGGTAGGGGAGGTAAGAAAGGTAGAAGAACGGTACATCTAGTTAAAAGGGCTCTAGCAGAAGTTATAGGGATTTTCATGGGCGGTTTCATGACCCAGGCGATAGATTTACAACGCTTCTGTGCCATGAACGGGAAGAACACTTAGAGGAACCTGTCTTAACTTCTCCGTAGCCTTCAAAAATACGAACAAGAGAGAGGGTGTGAGGGTGGAGTCGAGGTGAAGGAGGCAAGAGAGATAAAGGGAAGGTAACTGAGGAATGGGTGGAAGATTAATAACGGCTAGAGAGGGTGGAGATAAGGTGAGGGGATGCATGAAAGGTAACTAAGGAAAGAGTGGAAGAC
The DNA here is from genome assembly GCF_024679095.1 of Eriocheir sinensis. NCBI lineage: Eukaryota > Metazoa > Arthropoda > Malacostraca > Decapoda > Varunidae > Eriocheir > Eriocheir sinensis. The sequence continues at coordinate 18,197,262 of NC_066520.1, read as the reverse complement.
TGGCGAGAATGGCAGAGGGATAAGATGAAATAGTGGCAATGGTGGGGGTGGTAGAAAGGATGGAGGGACAGGGTGGATGACTGGTGATGGTTGTGGTGCTAGAGAGGGTGGAGTAGAGGCAGGGGTGGTACAGGGGTGATGACTAAACTAAAGGGGAGTGGCTGTGGTGAGGGCAGGGGTGAGGGGGATGCCCGAATATGTTAATTCATGCATGGGAACGACGTGAGAAAACTTGATAAGGGGAACCATCACCAAAATTCGTGTGCATGCATAAGTCTGCCCGGTGTGGTGATGGGCAGCAGGATAGAGAAAAAAAAATGGATTTTGAACGCATTTGAACAATTATGAATACAATTTGAACCCAATTTAAGTAAGTGTATGAAGATAAACAATTTGGATTTTGAACACATCCGAGCATTTCTGAATACAGTTTGAACCCAATTTAACTGAATGAAGAACTCTGGAAAGGATGAAACCGTTTCTTTATAATAAATGAGCCAGGTAGAGCTTGTGGCAATGAAATTAAAATAAATACATTGGCAAGAATTGGTTGATGGTGGAAATTCGCCCATCTCTCAGTGCTACATGCTTTGATACATTTATTTAGTTACAGCTGTTTACTTACTTTATACGACGGGAAACTGGGTAGCCTGGTGTCTATTAATCGTTCCTTTTGAGTCCCGCACCGTACGTCTGATCACCACAAAGGCCAAGCACACAGTAAAGTAATATGACACACTGGCAACTCCTAGGGCATCCTCGGCGGGAAACTGCTTCGAATCAAGTCTCGAGTAGGCGGTTGGTGCCTCGACTCCACTTCAGTAGTTAGGTGGTAGTAGGTTTTTTTTTGTGTGTGTACAGACCAGAAGTGCTGTGATTGATATTTGTTTGAGTTAACGTAGAATGGGTTGAGGGCTTGTTTGTAAGGCAGTCTTTTCCGTTGTGTGTGTGTAACGACCATTTCAATGACCATTAGGCGGCCGTCTGAACGAGGCTTGAGCCAAACACACACTTCACTCGTTCATAGTTGTTTAAAGGTCTTTCAAAATTTAGTGGCTACATTATTTAACTTTTTACGAATGATCTGTGTTATTCATCATCATTATCTATTTACCACCATGTGCCTATATTTTACAAGGGATAATATTTACGTAAGTGTTGGGCTCTTGTATCCACTATTACGTGATATCGCCGCGCTTTTCAAACACTAGCACACGGTCTCGCGGCGAAAACAGGGGCTCTATCAAGGGACTCTACAGATCACGACCCAGAAACGGATTACGCTAAATGGAAGAGGCTACTAATTGACGAGGATGTTTCAGTAGCTACTTTTTTCGATAGCAATGATTTCAGACAAGTGAGTAAAATGTCTGTGTACCAAAAAAAGTGCTTTCATTATGACATTACAAACCATTACAGCTGATTTATGACACCTGTATAAAGTCATGGGGAACGAACTGGTTGGAGTAATGTTGGCCAGCGACTCTTGTGTTAAGGACTCCTCATGTTTGCCCTCAAGGAGACTCGTGAGGGTGAGGGCAGCGCGGTGCAGGTCCCAGGTGCTTGCTAGTGGGTCGTCCGTCCTCCTCAGTGCTGACCAAGGATACGTATTGAGCCCTTTGTGTTGACGACCCCTACTGGACTAATCAAATACCGGACTTTATTCGTATCTTTATTTACACTGTACACACATGTATGGTAGCTTTATCCCTTGTATATATTGCACCATACACAGCTAGAATAATATAAAAAGCTGCAAAGGAATTTTTAATACCTGTATAAACATATTCGAAGATGCAATAAAAAGATGAGGAATGTTACACGCACACACGCACACACACAACACGCACGGAGGCTCTGCTGTCAGGTACAAAACATAATATACTACCCCAGAAAAACATATTGGATTCATTTACTCGTTGTCTGCAGGATAGAAAGAAGTCTCCAGTATTTCTCGGTGATCCTGAAACGCTAGGACACGATGGCTAAAAGATAAGGTTCATATTTTTAAACGTATTGGGCTTCCATTTCGACTGTTACCCAAGGCCATAGAGAAGATTAACCGGGTTTTCATGGATGATATTCCCCGTTCATGGTGTAGAGGTCGTGTTAACCTATTACTGGGAGCACAAACCAGGCCATGAAAATCCCAGCAACTTCCACGAGGGGCTTTTCAAATGGGAGAACTGAGGCGCAGGTACGTTTAAGAACATGAGCTTATGGCTATCTGAACGCTGTCGTCACTACGGCTGGGGGTTTACGTGAACAGGTCTTAGACAGGAAACACGGAAACATTACAGGTGAGAATGTGGGAGCAGGGGATTGCCACATGATTACAGACTGACGGAAGGAAGAGTAATTACGGTAAGGACAGACGCTTGGAGGCTTTATGTCAACGTCACTCTGGTGGGCGCATCGTTATATCTCTGTTTGATCCTTATTAGCAAACTGGAGACAAAGATAAGGTCACAAGTCACTGCTACTCTTTTTAATTGTTGAGTTTGATCCTCCAGACAACAGTGACATTTTTAAGTGCCACGTTGACAGCCACGCCCAAGGTCACACCCTCGCTAGCCGTGATAACAAGGATTTCCCTGACACGGAGGCGGGGCAGGGAAGGGTGAGGTGAACACTTGTCATCCCCCGACACCTGCGCCCACCGGTCCTTCCTTCCTCAGGTGAATGCTGCTTAACTGACGCACCATTACTGCCGCCACCTTAACATATATAGAATTCGTTTATATTCAACTCTTCATAATTCACCTTTTACGGTTATTATATTTTCAGGTTTTTGCAAAACAGTAATGATTCTCAAAGTCAGGTTTATATGTTAAGTGAAATCATGCGTGACGTGACAGACAAGATGATGACGCTATGGATGATACAATGACAGAGTGGATGAACATCACAGGATCACTATCGGATAACAATGAAGCCCACTAGTACGAGTATAACCTACATAGATGCACTTTGCTTTAGAGGAGTCCACTTCCCAAGCAACACGATCAATGGTGGTGGCCCTTGCGTGACCTTGACCCCTGGACCTGTGCCGCCAGCCTGACCGTCCCTCACCCCACACGCGGTCTCAGGGAACCATGTGACCACGTGCCTATAACTCCCTTGACCCAGAGAGCCTGAACACCTTGGCACACGATCAATTGGACCTTGTGGTGTTCGAAAAAGCTACAGACACATGTTTTCAAGCGTGGTAACAAGGCGCGGGGAGTGTGTGGATCAGCAGAGGATGTTCACATGCACTGACTCCCTTGTCCTCCTAATCAATGAGTCTTAATGGCTGGCTACTCGGGTGCACGTAGCAGCTGCTGGGGCTGGTCACTCCGTCCCGCGGCCCTACACACCGACGCGGGTAGGGCACGAGGAGGCTGGCAGCACAGACAGACTCAGGACACTTACTTCCATGCACAGACTCACTCCATCGCGAGGCCTGGGATGGAGATCAACCTTGATCGGCTGACTTGATCGCTTTGGGGTTATGATAAATAAGAGCTTACTTATTGCATTAGATGCCCAGGTATATACGAGTAGACCACACTAACTTGCTGATAATTCACTGTATGTCAGTACATGCGCGGTACTGTATAAGTGGTGATGTTTAGAGCAACTCTATGCTACTTATAAGTTAATTGATTTCCTTTTCTGTTAAGAGCTTCCTATCATAATTTTTCCTATGGCAAAAATCACCAACGACCCCTTTCATTATGTATACATGATTGGTCTTTTGTTGCATCTATACGGTCGATTTATTATCTAAATATTGATTATCAGTAAACCTACACAAGCTACAACAGCTAGTGGTAGCACATCAAATGTCATGTGTCTGGCGGGTCCACGCCAGGGCAGAAATTTGTCACCCTTCCAGCAGCGGTGTGCAGTCCACGGGTCCACGCGGGAGTATTGTTTCGCAACACGATCGCTGCAGGAACGTGTCCAACACATTTACAAAGACTCTGTAACACTTTCTTTGACATCCCTTATCACTGATGAGTTATCCGAATGCTGCCGGAAAGGAGGAGTGGAGAGTCTGTGATCCTCCAACACAGCGTGCTCCTCATCAACATTTCTTAGCTGCCGCTGCAGGGCACTGACGGTCACTGCCACATATAACCAAAGTGACGAGCCACTGTCTTGCACTGCATTTTTGAACACATTAATTCACTGTCACACTGCAGAAAAAGAAAAAAAAAACACGCATTTCACAGCGGCAGCCTCCCAACACTCGTCTTTAATTATCGACAGCCCTGATTAACAGTCGTCTTTATCATGCTCGGATCATAGGTCAAACTACGCATTGGCACTGGGATCGCAGGCGGGGCCGTGAGCACTGGCCGACACGCCTGAACTGTCACTCTACGCGGGGTTCATATGTACACCCTTTCTCCGGACTCACTGAAATATGCATCGCAGGGCTCTGGTCTCCGCTACTGCTTGGTGTCCGAAGCAATGATGGCAGGGCGCTCCACCACCGTGTGCGGCTGAAGGGGCGGCGCGTTCTTCATCTTTGAGAACGCCTGCAGGGAGAAGAACCGCGACTTGTCGCACGCATCCACGGTGGTCACGTGCTGGAAGTTGCAGGGGGAGGAAATGTCCGTCTTCTTTGGTGCTTTGTACTTTATGATCTTCTCCTTGATCTTGTTCTTCTTCTTGCTGGGGCCGGAGAGAGAGATGTTGGCGGGATCGGCTGTGAGTCGTTCAATGTGGCTCAGAAACTCGCAGGCGGCGCGACCCTCGTTGAAGGAGAAGCCCATGCGGCGGCGGTGGTCGGAGGACAGGTAGAGCGTGTGGAACTGTGGCTCCTGGGCGCGGTAAGACGTAAGGTTGTCCACCACGTCCCGCCAGAGGGCAAAGCCTGTCCCCTTCTCAGCGAGGATGAGCTGCAGCCGCCGCTTATCCCGAGATCGAGTGTCTCCCAGGTCCAGCAGCAGGATGGGCACGCCTGTGTACTTGAGTTCCCAGGTGCCATGGGTCGAGCCCACGCCGCCCTCGCTGTACAGGTTGGCCATCGTGCGGCATACCCACAGCTGCGTCTTGTGGCCTCGGAAGAAGGTCTCAATGCGCGACACGTCCTCCTCCGTCACGGCCAGTGGGTCCTCGGTCTCGTCCAGCCGGTCGGTCAGCGCGCGCAGAGAGTCGTACTTCTCGTTGATGCGCCGCACCGCCTCCACCTGCAACACACGGACAAGTCAACACCGGAAATGGGGGGACAGGGGACGGCTCAGCGCCACTCATCGCTCACACTTTCGCACACCTGACAGCGCTGAGTGTGCTGAGTGACACATCGCAAAACTGTCACTCCGCTCAACTTGATCTCTCACTCATACACTTCACCTGACAAATATGACAAGTCTGTACTTAGCATACGTAGCTCATATCTGTATGCTTCTTATGTGACCATGATGAAGCTATGATGGGTTCGTTAAGGGTTAAAGGTTCGTTCCTACATGCGAGACGACACAAGTGCAAACTACTAAAGGAAAAATTACGTTTCTGCTCCTTAACGTTATGAGAATGAGCGTCTTACCTCCTTGTGGGCCGCCACTTTGCGGATATCAATGGCGGAGGAGTAGATGGGCTCCTTGATCTCCTTCGACTCGTTGTTGTCCACCTCGTCCTCGTCCTCGGCAGCCTGGTAGACGAAGAGGTGTGGCGTGGAGGCGTAGTGCGGGATGTGTCTCGCCACGCCCACCTCGTTCAGTGTGGAGCCGCCCCGCACGCCGCCCATCGTCATGCTGTTCCTCGAGGGCTGGACGCTGCCCGAGTACGTGCTGAGGGTCTTGGTGCTCCTGCTGCTGCTGCTGTTATTGTTGTTGTTGTTGCTGGTGTTGTTGTTGTTGCCGTTGCCACACTCGCCGCCGCATTCAAGAGTCCCCTGGCACATCCTACTCCTCATGTACCTCCACGCTCCTTCCCTTCACACTCGATACGTGAGCCGCCGCGTGCGACTCAATGTCATCCCGAGGTAAGGTTAATCACAATCGCACACTGTTTCTCTCGCTACTTTTCTTTTCTCACTTGTCACTTATCTTTCAGCACGGGATAATGACAATCAGCACGCCGCACTTCACTACTCGGCTGCACTTCACTCTGTTCCTCAAGGGTATTCGAAGGTAAGGGTGTTGAAGGTAAAGTTGTGTTGCTGCGTGGGATAGTGAGCCGATGTATAGCACCACCGCGCGCTGCTCCAACAGAGATGTTTGTGCTACGGCCGCCGCGCTATCAATGAAAGTCAAGTTAAAACCCCGCCACAGCTACCCTGAGTGACGTCACGGATCTGCAGCCAATGAGGAAGCGCGGTTAGCCAGCTTTCCACGGCGGAGGCACCTCGTCACTTCCACGGAGCCAATGCCAAACGCGGAGCCTGATGTCACACTTCCACGCTCCAATGGGCGAGCCGTGGGAACCCTTACGTCACCGATGAAGCCAACGAGGACCTGCGGGAGAAAGAGAGAGCGTCGTGAGTCAGGGCACAAACATAGCAAGTGAGTAGTGTAGCGCGGCCCCCAGGTAGGCTCAGGGAAGGCGGGGCTACGACGCTACAATCAAATCACGTCGCCTATGAGTCAGTCCTTCTCCTTTCCTCTCCTCTCCTCCTCCTCCTCCTCAGCCTCTTCTCCCACGCTCCTGCCGCACGTGCATGGTTTGTGTTGCGTCGCAGTGCCACGGTAAATGGTGGGACGGACATCAGAACGCAGGAGGCAGAACGCTAACGAGACTGGGACGTCATTCCCCTGCCGCAGAGAATGAATATACAAAACCTTTACACTCTACTCGACGTCCATTAATTCTGACTCAACTTCCCCACACGTAAAAAACAGACTTACGACAACCTTGACTATATTCTTGTATTTGGTCTAATCATTAACTGTCTCTGCTTCCTCAGTAAATCTATATGAGGCTTTTGGCTGACACTGCTTACGCATTCTGACAACTCGCCTCGTAGAAACAAATGACAGTCTGATTTTCTTGACGTATAAAAACCTTGACTATTCTTTTATTTGGGCTTGTCATTTAGTATTCTGCCTCGACTTTCTCAGTGAAATCACACACTTGTTACACTGTTCACCTACACATTCTGACAACTCGCCTCGTAGAAAACAAATGACAGTCTAATTTTCTTGACGTATAACAACCTTGATTATACTTATTTCTGGTCTAACTCTTTATTTCTGACATTCCTTCCTCGGTAAAATCATATGGCGATCTCTGCTAAACTTCTTACACTACCTCGTAGAAACAAATGACAGTCTAACTATCTGTACTCATAACAACCTTGACTATACTTCTTTTAGGTCCGATCATTTACTCTAACTCAGCTTCTCGGTAAACTCATATGAGGGTGTTGGCTAAACTTTTTCCGCGCCTCACCCACATATTCTGCCACAATGACACTTTTATTTTCTTTTGACAACCTTGATTATTCTTCTATTTCTATCTATTTTGGCTTTCCTTTCTCGGTGAACTCATGTGACGGTCTCAGCTAAACTTTTTAACACACCCCACCTTCACATTCTGCCATCTCGCCTCGTACAAACAAATGACAATCTTACTTTCTTATAACAACCTTGATTATTCTTCTATTTCCATCTGTTTTGGCTTTCCTTTCTCGGTGAACTCATGTGACGGTCTCAGCTAAACCTCTTCCACCCCTCACCCACATATTCTGACAACTCGCCTCGCAGAAACAAATGACAATCTTACTCTCTTTACCTGTTAATCTATTCTGCCTCCACTAATGCAGTAAAACCCAATGACGATCTTGGCTAACCTTCTTCCACCCTTCACCCACATATTCTGACAACTCGCCTCGCAGAAACAAATGACAATCTTACTCTCTCTACCTGTTAATCTATTCTGCCTCCACTAATGCAGTAAAACCCAATGACGACCTTAACGTAAACACACGGGGAAAGCTGCATCAGAGGCGATTATCTCACTTCCTCGAAACCTAACCAACCACACGACAACTTAAGTGATTCATACAGCAGAGAAGCTTCATTAGGGATCTTAGCAAACATTCACCGGGAAAGCATACTAAAAGGAGATCGATCGTCATTTCCTAGAAGAATAAACACTCCACACGGCAGTTCTAATGATTCATACATACACATACACCTCCATCATCATCATCATCATCAATACCTGAGCTGGCAATGGGAGTAGTACAGAGGTGCTAAAACTGAACCTTCCCGGGAATACCGCTGAACTAGAAACGTCAAAACGGAAAACGGAAGTAAACAATGACGGATATATCTCGCTGGTGGGAATGACGTCAGTATAGGAAACAGGAGGGAGAGGAAGAGAAGGGAAAAGAGGAGGGGGGAAAGGAAGAGGAAGAAGATAAAGGAGGTGAGGAAGAGAAGGGAGAGATGATAAACAGGCAGGAGAGGAAAAACAGGAGAGAGAGAAGGAAGAGGAAGATGATTCAAATGAGGAAGAGGAGTAACAGGAGGGAAATGAGGAAGAGAAGGGAGATGACTCATGAGGAAGCGGAGGAGGAGAAACTGGGGGGAAAGGAGGGAGAGGAGGAACCTGAGGAAGAGGAGGGAAAGCAACTAGAGGGAGAGAACTGAGAAGATTAGCAAGGAGTACACTCGCACGTGGCCGCTTTTCTCTGGCTACCTGGAAGGCCATTCATTCATTCATTACCTTCCTTGAATGATGCCACCCCGCCCAGCAGCCGACGAGACCCGGAAACTGAGACACAAAAAAGGAGATAGAGATGAATGAGCCAACAGAAAATGATAGAGATGCAGGAGTGAAGAGAGAAATAAGTAAACATAGACAGAAAAGATATATACGTAGAGAGATTGATATAGATGGAGAAGGGGATGTTTTGACATATAAACAAGGAAAAGTGATAAATATAATAATAAATAATGCGTGTGCCCAAGGTCTTGCATGAACTACTACAAGAAATAGGTAAACATAGAAAGAAAAGATACGTAGATAGACTAATACAAATACTCAGGCGAATGGGTAGATAGATATAAACTTAAAAAAAAAAAAAAAACTTATAAACATAATACGATATGGATTTGCAGACCAGGTAGAGTATATAGTAACTCGATCAAGAAGGGGATGTCCGCCCTTCACCTTAAGAACAAGGAAGGTGTTGTATGTCAAGGAATACCCGTATCAGACAGGTAGTGGTGGCGCTTCCTCTGTGCGTGTGTTTGTAAAAGTGTGCGTGCGTGAGAGAGAGAGAGAGAGAGAGAGAGAGAGAGAGAGAGAGAGAGAGAGAGAGAGAGAGAACACCAGCATATTCATGAAACAAAACATTCTCTCTTGCTATCACTTTTACGGCCCGGCGAGGCGACTCCCTTCCCCGCGGCCCCGCTGATCATAATCTCTCCTCGCGCCTCCTCGTCCCTCCCTCCGCTTCTCCTTAAATGGAGGGAAAGAGGGAGCGGGGAAGTCAAGTTCAAGCCATGCACTTCACCTTTAAAAAGCCAGTGTTCTTAAACTTACTAATCAACGACACTGAATTAAGTTATGAACCGCAGCGTTAGAGTGTCATTTGTTTCTACGAGTCCATAAAAGGAGGGAAAGAGGGAGCGGGGAAGTCAAGTTCATGTCATGCACCTCGCCCTTAGCTACTCAAGACCCGTATTCTTAAACATGGTAATCAACGACACCGAGTTATGAACCGTAGCAAAGGCAATTCCGATGCATTACGAGTATATATATATATATATATATATATATATATATATATATATATATATATATATATATATATATATATATATATATATTTTTTTTTACAGCTAAGGAGACAGTTCAAGGGCGTAAAGAAAAATATTAAAAAAAGCCCGCTACTTACTGATCCTGAATAGAGGTCGAAGGAGTGGCCAAAAAGAGAGGTCAATTTCGGGAGGAGTATGATCGGTTCTGACAACAAATCCTTCGTCCAAGTGATATATAACTGACCAAGACATTCCAAGTTCCCAGTTAAACGTCGTATTAGTATTTATAATCACTTAGGTAGGTAGTCTGGCTTTTTAATTCCACTTTTGAGACGTAATTAGAAGTGTTGGATTTGCAGAGTCAAGTCGAGATCTTACAAACGGAGTCGTAAAAAGTTATATAAAACCAACAACAAAACCAACTAACTGCATCTTGAAAAACGGATCAGATAACACAAATCACCCACAGTACTGTAAATTAAAACTGGCGTGAGCTATAATCAGCCTCCTGCAGGTTCGTCCAGGGATGCAGAAGTGAGTGTGACATTCCGAGTTAAACTTTCCCCAGATTTCTCCTTATACCCATTTACGACCAACTGGCTCCTGCATGGGCTGTGGGCCGCGCCGACGCTCAGGACCCACAAAAAGGGAGAGTGGGTGTAGGTCAACGTTGCCAGATTGTCGTACTCAGCCTCCTATGTTTCCCGATTTCCGACCCAAAAACTACCTCCTCGACCCCAATAACTGATTTCATATATATTCATCGTTAAAATGGTTAATTATTGGTGATTTTTGGGGATAGTTATGAGTCAGAAACCGGTAAATACGAAGCTCTGAGTACGATAATCTGGCAGCGTGGGTGTGGGTGCGGTGCGCTGCTACTCAGAAGGGAAGGGAGAGACAGGAAAACCGGATGAGCGGAAGCAGGTGTGGAGGGAAGTGCGAAAAGGTCTTGGGCAAGGTCTCGGGTAAGGTCTCAGGGTCATATTTTTAAACATTTCGGATCCGAGCCCAAGCACACATATTTGGCAAGGCTTTCGTAGGAGTTGGGGGCATTTACATCGGTAGTTTTATGACCCCTCTAGTAGTTTCATCATTCCTCTGTACCATGAACCTACAGAAACACTCATTAAAACGGAATTGATCTCCTTTTTGGCCTTTGGAATCAGTTGATGTGAGAGGCGGAAGCGTCGAAGAGTACCGCCCTCGCTCTCTTCAAGCTTCCGATATTTTGGGGTAAAGGGACCTGACTTGACCTGACCAGTGACCAGGCCTCTGAACTTTCCCTTCCGCCCTTTAGAAGCAGGGGGTTTAGTAGCAGCTGTAACATACGGGGAGAACTCACACTGCATCACCTCTTTCCCCATGAGAACACGAAGGAACAAACTCACACTGCCACTGGGTGATGTACGGGGGCAAGGCGAGCTGTCGGGTGAACGGCGGGCCCCCTGAAGAGGCTTGCTCGGAAACGCCCGTGAGTGGAGGCGACAGGTGGGCGAAATGACAGACCCCTTCCCATGCCCCTTCCCTTCTTACCCATCCCTCTCCTGCCCCTACTCATGTTGAAAGCCTCCCCATACGGCATACATGGACATCTTTTGGTACTGAATGGCTTGTTTTCTGTTAGTTTTTGATGCTCACTTCTAAGTCTAACAGAGAAAGTGAAATAAGTAGACGATGAGTGGAAAGTCGATCAGATGTGGCAGTTTTTTTTTTTCTCTTACCACCAGTTATTCTTCTATTTTTGGGTTCCTTTTCTCCTCCTCCCATCTGTCTCTCTCTTTCCTCTTCCTTTATCTCACAGCATTCGTCCACTTTTTCCTCTTCCCCCACCTCTCTCTCCTCTCCTCGCAGCATCCGTCCAATCTTTCCTCTTCCCCCATCTCTCTCTCTCTCTCTCTCTCTCTCTCTCTCTCTCTCTCTCTCTCTCTCTCTCTCTCTCTCTCTCACAACCATGCCCCAAATAGACATCTTTCCCTTCCACACACACGAAAAGGAGAATGACAGAGACAACAGTTCCCTCACATCGACCAGGACGGCGGGAAACACTCGAGGGAAGGTTGTGTTTGGGTGCCCCGTAGGACGTCCTCTTCACGCGGCGACGAGGAAGGAAAAAAGAGATAAAGAAACCTCTCACCACGAGCTCGTCTTCGGTCCTTGACGCGCACAAGTGGTGGTCGGTGGCTTGTCTTGTCGGCTTGTTGGCTTGTTGGTTCGTTCCTCTCCAGCCTTCAACTCTCACGCCCTGTTGCTAAGTCGACGCCACTACCATCAACACAACCACCACTATCACCACCATCGCCCCCCACCAGTCATCAGTGCCAGAATCTTCCCATTAATCAGTTCAACAGCCTCGTCCACAGCGGGGGGTGCAGAGAGAAGGGAGGAAGCGAGCTACGTCTGTGTGTGTGTGTGTGTGTGTGTGTGTGTGTGTGTGTGTGTGTGTGTGTGTGTGTGTGTGTGTGTGTGTGTGTGTGTCCTTCCAGAAAATAGTCAAGAGAAAACGAGACTGAAGGCGTTTTTATCAATTTGACACCCTTGAACTGGTTGCACTGGTTTCATTAAGTGGATCCCGGTGTACGTTTCCTAAATGGTCTGTTCCTTTACCTCGTCTGCTGTCAACGGTCTGCATGCAAAGTATAGTAAAGTTGGGGGCATCGTTATAGCTCCGAGTGGCCTGAAGGGATAGACTCCGATAGAGGAATATAACTGAACTTATTGGTTGTTAGTCTCGCACGCTTCCGCTATTTCCAAAGGCCAAAAAGAAGATCAGTCGGGTTCTAATGAGTGTGTTTGTAAAATCTTGGTGCAGAAGAAGGGTCAAACTCCCACCAGGATTATAAAAAAAAACCTGGAAGTGCCCCAAACTCCTACGAACACCGTGTCAAATCAGTGTGCTTAGACGCCGAAATGTTAAGAGTATGTCCCTCAACATCTTCAGAGCCTTGGACTAATGGACGCGGCGCTTTACGTAACTTAAGGTAAAAGACGCGAGTCACGAAGAAGCCGCAGGTGGGAGAGGATGATGCGCGGGCAGGTGCAGAGGAGGCAACCCGCGGAGGTGTTTGTTGAGGCTCCGAGGCGTCGTGGAGGGAGGGGCGAGGGAGGGAAGGTAAGACACACAACACCTGCTTCCCTCCATCACCTTCCCTCCGTCACTCCGCATCCCGAGAGGTAAACTGAGCCAAGAAAACATCAGTAACTCCTCCTTGAACCTCCATTTCAAGTAGCACTATAAAAAACACACCAAAAGATAAGATGAGCACTGAGGCCACGCGCATCAATAAAACGCATGCCCCAACTTTAACTTTTACACGACGCACACTCACTCCCTCTCCCTCAACACACCTCCCCTAACACGTAAATGGAAAGTCGACAGATTGGTAATTCACTTATAAGACGCGCTACTTTATGCAACAGAGTAGGGGTGAGTCTGCCAAGAGGTGGATGAGGGACCCCTTCTTCATCCCTCGCGCTCCTGTAGCAATGAGTGACGTCAAACACGGTCGTCGATCTCCTGCAATCCAGTGAGAGTTGGTGGAGTCCTGCCAGGCGTTACGAAGGAATGGCCGGGATGTGCGAATAGTGTAAATGACTCCCAAGGTCGTTCACTGCATCATAACGTCATACAAACATACACAGCAGAAGGAGGCGAGATTTCTGGGTCATATTCTTGCACATTTCGGCTCCCAAGCACTTTTTTTTTTACAACTAAAGTAACAGCTCAAGGGCAACAAAAAAAGGCGTAAAAAAAAAAGCCCGCTAATCGCTGTTCCTAGAGACAAAAGTTATGAGCGGCCAAAAGGGAGGTCAATTTAGGGAGGAGAGGTGTCTTGATACTCTTGATACATGGATTCAACAAGGCTTTCGAAGGTGCTGTGGGTATGTCTCTGGGTAGTTTTATGACCCTAGTGGTAGTCTGACAAAGCCTCTGTACCGTGAACATTAAAGAACACTCGTGATATCACGTTGAACCTCTTTTTTGGCCTTTGGAAATAAGTGATGTGAGAGCCGGAAACGTCTAAGATTATCGGCCTCTCTGTCCCTTAATTCGGCCACTCCCACTGTCCACGATTTGCAGGAGCAGCGCCAATGGTCTTTTCAGTTTCTTTTAGTGTTTGCTCAAAGGGCCAATGCGACGGAGATGAGCACCGAAGCCACGCGCAGCTACAGCGAATACACCAAACTTTTACCTTACTGTTTGCCCTTGAGCTGCTTCCTTTACTGATAAAAACATGTGGTATAAGCGGCTCTCAGCATCGGTAATACTCGTAATGGCACCGTGTAACCACCGGATACTGGACTGAGTTAGATTTCCAGGTTCACGTTTCTTAAAATATAACTTTCCTTACACTCTCACCTAACATCCGTCGGATATCCTTTGCCCCGCCTTTACACTTGCTCGGCCCTGACTCACGTAAGACGCCCGTGTCCCAGCGACCCTTATACGGCAGGGCGGCGGGCCAGGGGCGGCGGTGATGTCAGGCCCCGGCGGCTGGACCCTCGCAACGACCCGAGCTGCGGGGCCCGGATACTGCCATCAGGTCACGCGAGGACAAGGTGAAAGTGAGGCGACGCTCTTGGGTACGTGAGTGTATCCTCGACTTGGTACACTACATCGCAATATCAAGTCGACGATCTGTGAGTCTACGAAATAAGTAAACATGCGAATAAAAAGACATATCGGTGAGGGGACTGTACGTGAGTGTATCCTCGAGTTGGTGCACTACTCGTAGGCTACATCGCAATATCAAGTCGACGATGTGTAAATCTACTGGGTAAATAAACCGATGTGGACTAACCAAGACATGCGCATTACGTAACTCAGGTCCTCGGGCGCTGAATACCGACGAGGAGAGCTGCCCGGGGAGTGTACGTCTTCAAGGTCATGTTGGGGAGACACACACCGGAGCTAGCCAGGTTGCATCCAAAATATTATGATTCACAGGACGTACGCTTGAAATGGTGACGCGGCGGCGGTGGTAGGTGCAGCGTGGCGTGGCGTGGGCCCTAATGAATGCGCGGGCGTGGCTATAGTTGCAGGTATGAGGCAGGGCATGGGCGTGGACGGGCGTGAGCGGGCGGGGGCGTGTGTGGATGCCGCGCGGTGGATAGGGGAAGGTGTGGAGAGTGGAAGGAAGGCGTGGATGTGTAAGCGTGGGAGGTGGATAAGGGTGAGGATGGATGAGGTAGCGGGTGTGAATCTGGGAAGGTATGGCGTGAGAAGGGAAGGCGTGGGTGGGCGTGTGTGTGTATGTGTGTGTGAGGCTGCGGGTGGATGTGTGTGTGTGTGTGTGTGTGTGTGTGTGTGTGTGTGTGTGTGTGTGTGTGCCTGGCCTCCTCATCTTCCCTCCGCGGTGACGTCATACGCAGGCGGCCACTATCACACACGTGCCGATAGCCGGACACCACACCAGGCACCCTCAAGTGGATGGACGGGGCGGGGGGGGCGGAGTAAGGCGGGGCGGGGAGGGGTGAACGAGGCACTACAGGAGGGAAGGCAAGATGAGGGCGCCGTGGAGGGGAAATCCATGTTAGGTAAATGCGTAGTTGTAAATCCAAGGAGCAGGATTGAACGTCTTTCTTACGAGATTACAACACGTTAAAGGAACATCAAATTATCGTGTGCGCCAGAATATTATCAAGAGTCAGTAATTCTAATATGAGAGCAACTTGCATTATTTTTTGTCTGATTGAAGTGTAATAATAAAACAATCAATTAATGCTTTCGTCCTTATCCCTCTAATAAAGTATGTGTGCTGAAGGGGAGACGCGGCTGTTGATGATGATGATGAAGATGAGAAGTGACAACGACGACGACGAAGACGACGATGAAAGAAGAAGAAAAGAAGACGAAGAAGATGATGATGAAGAAGAAAGAGAATAAGAAACAAGACAGCCTTGGTTATCTTCTTGACTTTCCCTCCGCCAACACACACACACACACACACACACACACACACACACACACGCAGAGGCCCAAAACAGGTATAAACAGAAACAGGCCGAACAACAACCACAAAAACAACAGCAACAACAACAACAACCACAAGTCAACATACGAAAAGGAGGCGGAGTGGACAACAACAACAACAACAACTCCCAGCCCTTGTCACTCCAACACAACCACCACCACCACATCTCCTTGTACGGTAAAACACACATTGAAGGTTGCTCACACGGTAGGAATGGTCAGGAGGAGGAGGAGGAGCCGTGGAAGAGTCTCTCAACACACTATTATGGGCTGACGCATGAAGTCGCCGATGAGGAAACGTTTGTGACAGCTGCTGACAACGCGGCCCCAACAGGGAGACTCGAGGGCCAGTGCTTTGGGCGCCACACGGATGGAAAGTACGCTAAGTGGAGAGCCATGACGTCACTGCAGCTTGACGAGGAGGAGGAGAATATGGAGAAAAAGAAGAAGGAGGAGGAGGAACATTTGTAAAGATGGCAAGATATCACATGCAAGGGAAAAGATTTGAAGAGGAGGTGGAGAAGCATAGGAAGGAAAGAGGAAACAGAAAGAGTAGAAGAAGGTAATAAGATCCATAGATGAAGAGGAGTAGAAGGAGGAGACAAGAAGAAACAAACACGAAGAGCAGAAGAACAAGAAGCGATGAAAAAATGCGTACGTGAAGAGGAGTAAGGAGGAGGAAGCGAAGGATGGAAACAAGATAACCCAAGAAAGACCGAACAAGAAAGAGGTGAAACAATAACACAGGAAAGGAAGAGGAAACACATCAGGTACGATAAAGAAGAAATAACAAGCTCCTGATAAAGAGGCAGCGAAAGATAAAGAGACAAGAGACACGAAAAGTAGATGAAGAAGTGACAAGCTAAGTAGATGAAGAGGAAGAGGAGGAGAAGAACAACACCGAACAACCATAGGGAGGCAAAACGACCCGTACACATCGTAAGGACAAGGAAGGAGAGGTAGGTGACACGCTGCCAACCCAACAAGATCCGGGTCAGACAGCGATCCCAAGTCAAACTCCATTAATGCGAGACAGTGTCCAGCCGCGCCGTCTTTGTGGAGGTGCTTTTGTGCTGCTCTCCTCACCCCCCCCCCCACCACCACCAACACCACCTCCCCTGCCCCGTGTTGTGTTGCCGGAGATCTGTGTCCCTGGCTAATAAGGGGTTGGAAGGGTGGAAGGTCACGGGAGGGTGCTGCGTGTCTTGCAAGGGTGTAGGAATGTGCAGCATCGGTCTAAGTTATGCTGACGAGGGTGTCAACTCAATGCCGGCCTTCCCTATGCATGCTTTCAGTGTCTTCGTCCTTCCTATGCGTGCTGCACCTCAACGCTTTGGAGGAGGAGGGAGGGGAAGGGAGAGGAGAGGGGAAGGAAGAGAGGAGTGGGAGAGGAAGACGAGGGGGGCCAAAGTGGAGAGACAGGAAGGACTGGGGAGGTGAGGGGAACAAGCGTGGAGGAGGAAGGTTTGGGGAAAGGTGACGAATAGGACAGGGACGGGAAGGAAGGGACGAAGCAAGTAGAGCGAGTGTGAGAGGAAGGATGAAGGAGAGTAGGGCAGAGTGAGAGAGGAAGGGATGAGGCAAGGTGAGGGATAGGACAGGGACGGGAAGGAAGGGACAGGAGCGAGGAGGCCAAGAGTGAGAGAGGAAGGGATGGGGGAGAGGACTGGTAAGGGACAGGAGTGGGACGAGGAGGGAGGTGAATAGGGTGTCGCCGGGAGTAGGTCGGGCGTAACACATCCGGCCGGCCATTAGAGGATGCCATTCAGGTAGGCAGCGGTGATCGTACTAACATAGCCCTCCATACCCCCTTCACCCTTCCCCCCTCCTCATCCTCATGCCCCGAGCGCCCCGGAGCATGCCGTATCCTTGAGGCCTCACCCCTTTCCACCTCCGCTTCAGAAGTTAACACGTGAGGGGTCTTCGTATGTTGTTTTTTTAGTACCTCACGTCCTTGAACCCGAAAACCCTGAGGAGTGGAAGGAGATCGTCTTGTTTTACGTGAAGAAAGACTCGGTAAGCTCATTTTTGGGTATGTTGGCTTTGTAGTATATCTGATTCGTCTTATTAGCATCATTGTCATTATTATTATTACAACATGCGATTAAAACCCACATGCTACATCCACATTCCACGTCCACTCAAGAAGGTCATATTTTCTTGTTCATATTACTTTTCATGAGGACTAATTCGTGTTATTGTTATTATTTTCATTATTATTGGAAAACATACCGACAAAACATATCTATTTCATCCACCTAACATCCATCTATCCACAACACATCCACTTCACAATATCCACCCACCAAGACGCACCCACATCCACCACCACCACTTCCTCCTCTGCATCCTTCTCCACCTCCTCCACTCGACCACATGACAGAGAGGCCCGAGGGAGGGAGAGTCAGGTCGCGTGAGTCAGTAAGTTCCCGAGAAAGAGGAAAAGTTAAAAGGCATTGCTATGGTTAACACTTTAGTTCATACTTTCCTCTCTTAGAATCGCCACCAATTCTGAGTCACGCGCATGAGAGGTATTTTGTCATTGTTTGCGGCGACATGATTCTATAAGTTAACTCTACTTCTCGTTTTGTTTCTTTTTTCCTTACATCATTCTTTCTTTTTATTTATTTTTCTTTCTTTCTTTAGGTCCCTTATTCTTGCATCGTTTCTTTCTATGCTTCCTTTCTTCCTTCATTTTTTTCTTTTTTTCTTTTTTAATTTTCTTTCTTTCTCTTCCTTTCTTTTTTTTCCTCTCTTTTTTCTTTCTTTCTTTGAGTTCCTTCTTCTGTCATTGTTTCTTTCTCTGCTTCCTTCCTTCCTTCGGTTCTTCCCTCCTTCTTTGAATTCTTCCTTTCTTCCTTCCTCCTTCTTTCTATCATTCTCTAAAGTTCCTTCAGTTTGTTTACTTCTTCTTTATGCCGTTCTTTCGTTTCCTATTCCTTCCTTCCTTCGTTTCTTCCTTCCTTCCCTTCCGGTCTTTTTCCCTTCTATCACTGCTTGCTCAACTTGTTTGCTTCCGTCTTTCTTTGCTTCGTCATTCTTATCTCCTTCCTTCCTTGCTTCCTTCGTGACTTCCATTCTTCTCTCCATAACATCCTTTTTATCTCTTTATTTTCATCCGTTCTTTCCCAATTTCACATCCTTCTCTCCTGCTCCCATTCCACTTCCTTCCCTTTTCTTCTTTCCTTCCTTTCCTTGTTTCATGTCCTTCCTTCCTGCTTTCGCTTCAGTTCCTTCCTTCCATCCTCATTTCCTTCCTTTCTTTCTCTTATTCCATTCCCACTCTCCTTCCTTCCTTCCTTCCTAATCTTCTGACCTCTCTCACCTTTCCCCATTTCTGACACACGCTTTTGCACTCTCTGTCCTTCACATTCTCTCTCTCTCTCTCTCTCTCTCTCTCTCTCTCTCTCTCTCTCTCTCTCTCTCTCTCGGGCAATATTGGCTGGCTGATATCGCGACCACCGGTGTGCGAGAGAGTGAGAGAGAGTGAGAAAGTGAGAGAGTGAGAGAGAGTTTGGAGTTACAGCCTCAGTGGAGTGGAGAGAGAGAGAGAGAGAGAACGAATGTGTGGAGGAAGGAGAGGTGACAAGGGCTGCGGGAGGAATGTGAGAGAGAGAGAGAGAGAGAGAGAGAGAGAGAGAGAGAGAGAGAGAGAGAGAGAGAGAGAGAGAGAGAGAGAGAGAGAGAGAGAGACGGGGTGGGGGTAGAGGGGGTTGTATCTCACCTGTTTCACGTTTAACACCTGCTCGGCTGCTGTTGTTGTTGCTGTTGTTGTTAAGTGTTGATCCGTTCTGTAAAAAAAGAATAAAGATTAGATTCAGTGCACGTATACATCCTTATTATTTATCCTCCTCTTCCTCCTTCTCCTCCTCCTCCTCCTCCTCCTCCTCTTATTCCATGAACGATATAAAGAATGACGCAACACTGCCGTTCTTTTTTTGTCGTCAGTTTTACTCAAGCACGTTAGAGATTGTCAACGGTGGCTTGTCCTGTATAACCACGCACACGCACACACACACACACACACACACACACACACACACACACACACAGACGCGGCTCGTTCTGCTTCTTCGAAAGTAAAACGCTACAAAGAAAATACTACTCCATTTCCTTTCTCTCTCTCTCTCTCTCTCTCTCTCTCTCTCTCTCTCTCTCTCTCTCTCTCTCTCTCTCTCTCTCTCAAATGGGTCCCTCCGGTCGTTTCATCTTGCCTTTTCCTCTTCCCGTTTTCTCACGCCACCAACCACGCCTTACCTTCTCATCTTATTACCTACAAAGTGCTCCTCCGCCCCCTCCACCTCCCTAAGCTACTGTTGTGTGTTCAGAGTGGGTGTGTGGAAGAGTAAGAACAAATCACTCGTCCGGTGCTGTCTTCTGTAAACGGTCTGATGTTGCTTTTCGTGTTTACTTTTTTGCCACAATCACGGTAGGAAGAACCAAATAGATAGATGGATAGAAAAGACAGATAGATAAATTGGACAGGTGGATAGGATAGACAGGTGAAAAGAAGGTGAGTTGATTTGAGTTGATTTCTTGCATGCTGTGTGTTAGAGATGAAATATATTGTGCTTCTTTTTCTTCCTATCAGTCGAAGCTAGTGTGAGTGTATATGTTTGTATGTGTGTGTGTATGTGTGTGTGTGTGTTTGTGTGTGCAGGCCTCCGGGGCGCTATTTCCCGTACGCAGTTGGCGAGAAAGCGTAAATTACAGCAGCTCATTTCGTCACGGCGCCGCACACCTGCCGGGACCTTAAAATTCCGTAATTAAGGTAAAAAAAAACACGTATAGTAGCAGGAAGTGATTACCGAAGGAGGACACAGACAAAGAACTCGACTTAGATGCGCTGACGATGAGGATGAGAGAAAAGGAACAGGAGGAGGAGAAAGAGGGCAGAGGGATGCAGGGATGACGAGGAGAGAAGGGAGGGGGAAAGGGGAAGGAATGTGATGGGGGTAAAAGAGAGAGAGAGAGAGAGAGAGAGAGAGAGAGAGAGAGAGAGAGAGAGAGAGAGAGAGAGAGAGAGAGAGAGAGAGAGAGAGAGAGAGAGAGAGATGAGGAATAGGAGTGAGGGAGGAGAGGACAGAGGACGAGAAATGCAAGAATGGAGGAGGGCGGATGGGGAGACGGGGATGGGCAGGAATGGGCCTCATGGCGTTGACTGCTGGAGGAGGACAAGGCTAAGGACGATCCTCCCCGGCTGAAGTGAAGGTATGCGGTGCGCGGGGGCGGGCGGGGGCGGGGCGCTGCCTCCATGCTGCCGTGACCACCAGCCTGGCTCTCTCTGTCTGGCACGGCGGGCACGTGTGGGATGCTGTGGCCTGGATTGCGCTCACACACACACACACACACACACACACACACATAGACAGATAGACAGACAGACAGACAGTTAATTGACAAAACCTACATACCGAGACTTATAAATAACATCCATACAGGAAAATAAGTTAACTCTACATCAGTGATAGAAATACAAGTAGTCGTACTACCTTCCCCGCACACACACACACACGCACACAAACACATGACTGACGCCTCATACTAAACAGAGAACACACGTCACACGCACAGTCCAGCCAAATCAGCGTCTGCCTCGGAGGAGCTGAACAAGGCAGACAAGACAGGCAGACAGGCACACGGCAGCTGCTCCTCGTGGCCGCCTGACGCCTCGCAGCCCCCGGGACCAGATAAGAGTGAGAGGCAGCGATGGGAGGCAGACACACGGAGCTGAGATTTGTCGTCAGGCGCCGCCCCCGACAAGGATGTGAAGGCTGAGCAGTTGGCCAAAAAAGTATTGTCTCGTCCTTTCCAAGTCAGAGAAAAGAAAATAGGCAAAATTTGAAAGAGGAATGACGCTGATGACTATAAATTTTAAAGACATGTTTTTCATGCCCTTTTATATATCATTTTGTGGACTGAGGGTGAGATATATTTTGTGGAATAGAGGTGGGATATATTTTCCTAGCTGATGGTAGCAATTTCCAAAACCGAAGACGTTATCCTTATCCTTTCAAAACTAAAGACGTTATCCAAATCTTTCCAAAATTAAAAAAAGCTATGCACTTGATCCTCCCCCTCTGATTTGCACTGCCTGGAGGCCCTCACGCAGCACATCTCACGACGGGACGCTTCAGGGCACAGCCGGGGCGAGGCGACGCGCGTGGCATGTGACTGGTTAGCGGCGTCACGGTCCGTCGGCGTCATGTGCACGGACGGCCACGGCTGCTCAAGGCCACTCGGGAAGCATCGTCCGTGAACTGCGGCGAACACTGAACCGAATAACGAAATACCGAGGTGGAATGAGACGTGGGACGAAGTAAACGTTAAACAAATATATGCTTTTTACTATTATTATTATTACTACTACTATTGAAATTCATGAAAGGGCATCAAGAGAAAATGAAAATCTGATATGGACCTGAACAGAAGCCCCTCGATGAGCAGACATGGATGAGAAAACAAGTGACAAAAAAAGAAAAAAAAAGAAAAGAAGAAAAAAGGAGAGCTCTATTATTTACTGCGTTACGAAGATTTCCATTAAAGATGCTGCAAAATAATATACTTCATCTTCACCCTCTTCACGGACCCCCGCATCAGGTAACACCCAAACAGGTACACAAACAAAGGCCTCAAGGAGCGGCTCTACCCTCGGCGTACGCAGATGAGGCAATCACACACTAACGCACTAGAGTTTCAACACCGCCGGAGCCATACGGTGGGCGGGGACTGACTCCTCGTGCATGATGACTGTGTGATGCAACGACGAACACAATGCAGGTGCTGGAGATGAACACGACAGGGAAGGATGCCTCGTGCGGGGGACTTAACGTAGTAGTGTTGTAATATAGCTTTTAAGAGTCATATTCTTAAACATTTCGACGCCCAAGCTTTATTTGACAAGGCTTTCATGGGAGTTTTGAGCATTTCCAGGGGTAGTTTTATGACCCTGGTGGTAGTGTGACCCTTCCTCTGTACCATGACTCTAAAATAACACTCTTTGGGAGCCAACTGAGCTCCGTTTTGGCCTTTGGAAGTAGTTGATGTGAGAGGCAGAAGCGTTTGAGAATACTGACGTAAAAGTCTTAACCTCCTCTGCACATACGGGCGTAAAACCATACAAGACGAATGAAGATCACTATGACGTATGATAATCTCCGTGTGTGTGTACCGAAGACATGGCGGAAAGATAATTAAAGAACATCCAAGTCACTGCGCACACTTCTACATTGCGTCAGAGGGGAAAAAAAGTTAGTTGGCCACGCCCTCTGCATCCTGAGCTGTTCCATGTGTATACCAGAAACCCCACAGGATGGTAGGCAAAGTTGGGGGCATACGCAATAGGCACTGACCCTTGAATCTTTGGTGGGTAGGAACAAATGATAGACAGAGTAATGTTTAGGTCACTCTCTATATTCATCTGCAGGACGGTGAAGAATAGAATGGTACAGCTGCGCGTGGCCTCAGTGCTCATCTCCATCACACTGACCCTTGAGCCTGTGGTGGGTAAGAACAGAACGATAAACAATGGAATATTTAGGTCACTCTGCACATCCATCGGCAGCCCAGTCAGAAGGTAAACAGGCAACACCCTCCCCGCCGCCCACCGCCAGCCCAGCCCAGGACGAAGTAGGGTGAGCGGCCAAAGACCCCTCGGGACCTCTTTCGTGAGAACCCCATGTGGCGCGCACCCGAGTAGCCTCTGCCATGGTCATCAGGGAAGGGAGGATCAGTCATACGGAGAAACAGTCATGCGCGGCGATGTTGTTATTCTGAGCACGGTTTGAAGATATTCCTTTGATCTTGATTCCGAGAAGGCAGGATGTGTGGGGAAGCATCGACAGAATATTATAAAGGAAAAAAAAAGCCTTCCGTTGTGACTGTTTGCCTGTTAGTTTTCAACCTCCCATGCGTTCTGTTCCCTGTTGATGCTCTAGAATGAGGCAGTCTGGCTTACCAAACAATTCTGAGAAGGCAAAACATGTGGTGAGGCATCGGTGGCTTGTTATAGAGGAAAAATGAAGACTTCCGTTGTGACTCTGCTTGCCTGTTAGTATTCAACCTCCCATGCGTCCTGTTCCCTGTTGATGCTCCAGAATGAGGCAGTCTGGCTTACAAAACAATTCTGAGAAGGCAAAACTTATGGTGAGGCATCGGTGGCTTGTTATAGAGGAAAAATGAAGACTTCCGTTGTGACTTTACTGGTTTATTCTTGTTATTCATCCCCCCGTGAGTCTTGTTCTCTGTTGAAAATTGCTGTAATGACTCAATATGACTTTCTAAACGTGATTCTGAGAAGGTAACACATGTGAGGAATGAGGAAGGGAAAAAATAAAGACTTCCGTTGTGACTTTACTAACTTATTCTTGTTATTCTTCCTCCCATGCGTCTTATTCTCTGTTGATGCTCGCGAGAATGATTTTGCTTACGAAACAGATGATATACGTTCCATGTCTAGCGGCCTTGAGGTTCAGCGCGTTGACGTGGCTTCGTCGCGGCGTGACAGCAGCGTGGTGGTCCCAGGATGGCACTCTGCTCCTTCACACGACCCGAAGTGACCCCCGACCGCCCCCAGAGACACATCGGGAGCCCAGACTTTTAGGAAGGGTAACGGATGAGGACGAAAAGAAACGGTTAGAAGAAAGGACGAGAGGAGAGAAAGAGGGGAAAGGAAAGAGAGGAAAGAGCTGCAAGAGAGGAAAGAAAAACATATGTGAGAAACCAGGAGGAGAGAAAAAAAGAGGAAAGAGAGGAAAAAAGAAAACGTATGTGCAAAAGAAAGCAAGAGAGGAAACAAAAGGAAAGAAAAAGAGAGGAAAGAGCTAAAAGAGAGGAAAGAGAAACGTATGTAGAGTTTTAGTAGTACGTAATGTGCATTGCTTTCAAATCGATTAAGAAAGGAAAGCTGAAAGTTACTGAGGACGAATCACACTACGAATAACATTAAGAGTAACTACCAGAACTAACCAAAATAAAGAAAAAGAAAGCAGCCAGCCACTCCGTCAAACATTAAACCTTGCCACTGACTGATAAACTCGAAGAAGAAACCGTGAAAAATATGTTATCTAGGCATAAATAAATCCTTTGAGCCTCATGAGTGACGCTAACAAGTTTCGCTAAAAATACCGCAGATAATACAAAGGGAATACACCGGATGAGCCTCCCTGCCCTAGATGTTCCAGGCCAGCGCGTGAGAGAGTGGACACGGCGGTCAACTCTTGCATTAGGAAGTCGACAAAGCGTGTGCAGAGGAACCGAGAGGGAACGAGAAATCGAGACGTGGAAAATGTTACATCTCTCTCCTTCTGTCATGTTAATCTCTCGTTGGGTCTACCTCCTGCATATCGGTTTCATACGGTCAATTCTTGCATTAGGAAGTCGACAAACCGTGCGCCGAGGAACCGATTGGGAACGAGAATCCGAGACGCAGAAAAATGACGTCCATCTCTCTGTTTCTCTGTCTCTCTCACGCCAATCTCCCGTCTGCCTACCTCCTGCTCATCAGTCTCATGTATTCAACTCTTGCATTAGGAAGTCGACAAAGCGAGCGCAGAGGAACCGAGAGGAAACCAGAGACCTAGGCGCGGAAAAAGTTATCTCTCTCTCTCTCTTCCTCTCTCTCGTGCGCACCCCAATCTCCAGTCGGCCCTTCCTCCTCCTCCTCCTGCCTCTCTCAGCCCGCCCTCCCTACGCACCTGTTGCAAGATACGACCCTCACCTCTTAGGGCCACGATTTACCTCCTCTTGAAGCTTGAGAGGCCGTTCCAAGGCGTCTCTCGGCCCTAAACTGCACTCCGAGGCGACGCAAAAGCCCGTATTCTTCAACGTATCAGCGGCGCCACAGTTCGCTCGTTTGAAAAGCCTCTCGTAGAAGTTGCTGGGATTTCCATGGACTGTTTTGCGATCCTAGTGAGAGTCTTACACGGCTTCAGCATATATAGAGGGAAAGGTCGCCCATGAAATCACGGTGAGTCTTCTCTGCGGCCTTGGGTTAAAGGTTAAAGCCCGAGACGTTTTAAGAATACTGACCAAAGACGGGAAGCTCTCAAACGACGCCCCTAAACTGACACACCAGGGAAACGTTTTAAAAAGCTTCAGTGTCAAACGTTTTTTAATGCTATTGCTTTTATTTTATTTATTTTTTGTATTAATTTCGATGACGTAAAAAATATATATTGGCAGTTTGGTAATTCGATTCACTGCATATTGGATTTATTTGTTTATTTATTGATTTATTTGTGTTTTATATGACGAGAGAGAGAGAGAGAGAGAGAGGCATAGGATAGCAAGCCCAACAATTCGAGGCAAATTAAAACGTTAAATAAAATAAAGAAAGGAAGTGAGATAGAAATAGAAGCTCAAGGTTTTTGCTCTCAAGAGGATGCGGAGAGCTTGCGGCGCCGAGAGAGAGTGAGAGAGAGAGAGAGAGAGAGAGAGAGACGACTTCCTTCGCTCCTTTTCCCTTTTCACTACGCTTTCATCTCTCTCTCTCTCTCTCTCTCCAAGTGCGAAAATCACCTCCCCGTAATTTTTTTCCCAATCCTCGTATTTGTAAACTCTTCTTAACGATTTGGGTAAACCTCCTTACCTTCCCTACCTCCCAATCTCCTCTCCTCTCCTCCTCCTTCCTCTCTCTCCCTCCCTCCCTCTCTCCTATTCCCTCCCCTTCCCGTCAAACATCCTCTTATTTCCTCTCTCTATTCCATCTTTTGCCCTTTTCTCTTCTTTCCTTTCTCTTTATTTCCTTTTTTTCTATAATTACTCGCTTTTTCAGTCTTTTCTTTCTTTTCTTCCTTTCCTCTCTCTTTTCTATCTCCCTTTTACGCAATTAAACATTTATTCGCTTTTTCTCTCTGCTCCTCCTCTTCTGCACTTTCTTCTCTTCCTCTCTATCTCCTTTTTTTTCACACTTAAGCAATAACTCAGTTCCTCCTCCTTCTTCTCCTCCTGCACTTATCTCTCACCTTCTCTCTCCCTCAAGCAAACACTCCCTCCCTCCTTCTCTCCCTCATCTCCTCCCTCTCCATTCCTTCAGCGTGAAAACCCATCCCAGTCATGTATAAAAATCCCTCCCTTCTTATTTCCCTCCCTCCTTCCCTTCCTCCCTTCATGGTCTTACCCCCTGTGAAGTGAAAAGGACAGTGACCGTTCCCTCTTCCCTCCCTTCCTTTCTCGCCCCTTCCCTTCCCTTCCCTTCTCCCTCCCCTCCTTACAATGTTAATGATGTCGACAGGCTTCCACCCCCTCACCCCCCGCTATGCACACACACACATACATACATACACACACACACACACACATACACACACACACTGGATGGTAAAACAAAAATACCCTGAAAAGTAAGCCTATCCGTGTTATTTAAATGTCAGTTTGTCAGTTTGTCTGTTTCTCTGTTTTTTCGTCTGTTTGAGAGTCAGTGAAGTTAAGAAATGACTTATTAATAATGGAATGAAAGATAAATGGAATAAAGTTAATAAATGAGTAAGAGGAAGAGGAGAAGGAGGAAGAGAATGAGGAATGGATGTGGGAGGAAAAAGTGTAGGAGGAGGAACAAGAGTATGATAGGTGGACACTTAAGAGGAGAAAGAGGAGGAAAAGGAGAATGAGGAAGAATTAAAGCAGAGAGTAAAAAATAGGAATAGAAAGAGAAGGAAGAGGAAGAGGAGGAGAAGGAGGAAGGAGAGAAGGAATAAAAGAAGAGAGGAAAAAACACATGGGCGTGGCAAGAGGAAGGTAAAAAGAAAAAAAAAATACAAACTTACCTACACATTAAGGAAAGGTCACTGACTCCCTCATCCTGCAGTACCCTTAATGAATCTCTCTCTCTCTCTCTCTCTCTCTCTCTCTCTCTCTCTCTCTCTCTCTCTCTCTCTCTCTCTCTCTCTCTCTCTCTCTCTCTCTCTCTCTCTCTCTCTCTCTCCCACGACCCACCAAGCATCCTCCTCTCATGACACGCAGCATCCTTAAGTCTCTATCTCTGTTAACTTTTCTTCCAAACAGTCTTCCTTCTCTTATTCCTATTCCCTATTCGCTTTGTCCTGTTCCTCTTTCTTTATTTATCAACCGTATTCTATCTCTTACAGTCTTTCTCTTCCTTTTCAATGTAGCATTTCTCGTCTTCTGTATCTCAGCCTCTCTCTCTTTAACACCGTCTCTTTATCTTAGTTTTCATGTAGTCTGTCTCTCATAAAGCGCAGCATCCCTTTAGTCTCATCCGTCTACGTGAAGCCTGATCTCTACACAGCCTCCCTCTCTTACAGTCTCTCTCTTCCTCTTTCTCTCCATGCAGTCTGTCATCTTTGCCTATTTCCCTTTCTATACCAGTTTCCACGACGCAGCCTGCCTTCTTTTCCCTCTCAAACCTGCCTCTCTACCTCCCTTCTTTCTTCCAAGCTGTCCATTCGTCATCAAAACATCTTGTATCTCTTCCCTTCTTCAAGCATCTACGGAACCTGTCTCTACCTATAGCGTCTCATCTCTATATCTCCCTTCCCCCTCTCTCTCTCTCTGTGTTATATATAGTTCGTCTCCCTTTCTACCTCTTCATCTACATCCACCTATCCTGCTTCTCTTCTCTCATCCTTCCTCGCCTCTTCCACGCGCGCACACAGCCTGTTTCCCTCCACAAATCCTGCCTCCCTCCCACCTTGCCGTCCTCCATGTAATCTTCTTCCCTCCTCCTCCTCCCCCCTGCCCGCCGCCGCCCAGCCTGCCTCCTCTTGCCCCTCCCCGCCTCCACCCAACCTGCCTCCTGCCTGCACCCCGTCCGCAGCCTGTTTGCTATGCTCGGGGCGGCATGCGCGAGAAGGGTGAAGGCATTGTGCATGGCAACGCTCACTCCCTTCCCTGGCTCAGTGTATGCCTTGATCCTTGTATGCTGCTGAAGAAGAAGAAGAGGAGAAAATGAATATATGGATGGTGAAGAAAGTCGAAGGAAAAGAAAAGAAAGAAATGGAAAAGAGAGAAAAAAAGAAGAAAAGAAAAGGAAGAAAAAATGAAAGAAAGACTGAATGAAATAAAATGAAAAAGAGGGAGAGGACAGCGATGAAAAAGAAGTAGAAGACGAAGATGAAGACTAACAAGAAGAACAAGATTATAATGATGAGGGGAAGAAGACAAAGAACAAAATAAAAATAAAGATGAGCAGAAATGAAAAATAACAAGTCAAATTGAAGCAGAAAGAATTAAAAGGAGAAAGATAAAGAAAAAGAAATAACAAACAGACAGACAGACTAAGAAAAAAAAGGAATAAAATGTGAAGACGATCAATTAATCAATGAGGGAACAATGGACTGAGGAAGACAAACACAGAAAACAAAAAAAGTAACAAAAAGGACAAGTTATCTTTACCTTGAATAACCCCGACAATGATCCCTATCCTCTCTCTCTCTCTCTCTCTCTCTCTCTCTCTCTCTCTCTCTCTCTCTTCCTCCCTTCGTTGCCTCCCTCTTGAACCTCTTGACACTCATCTTCTTTTTCCTCCTCCTCTTCCTCCTCCTCCTCCTCCTTCTCTCACCTGCGCCGCATTATGACCTTTTTGTCCTCATCACGCAATTATCTTTCCTCCTCCTCCTCCTCCTCCTCCTAATCTTCTTCATGGTAACCAATGGGCTGTGGATGAGAGCGAACAAACCACGATAAAAAAAAGCAAATAAAAAAAAATTATATGGGTTGTGAAGGACGTGATGGAGGAGGAGGAGAAGGAGGAGGAGGAGGAGGTGGAGAAGAGGCAGAGGATAAGGATGTGGAGGAGGAAGAGGAGGAATATTGCATAACAAGATTGCGATGTAAACAACAACAGAGAGAGAGAGAGAGAGAGAGAGAGAGAGAGAGAGAGAGAGAGAGAGAGAGTACAGGAACCACGTTAATTTGACCTTTTCATTAATCACTCTCCCTCTGTCTCTCCTCCTCCTCCTCCTCCTCCTCCTCCTCTTTCCTTTATGGCCAGACGGTGAGCTCTCCCTGTTCTGTCCTCCTCCTCCTCCTCCTCCTCCTCCTCCTCCTCCTCCTCCTCTTCTTCCTCCTCCTCCTTCGTAACTAACCCTGGCAAGAGAATCTCCACTTACCTTCTCCCTCACCCTTGAAAACGTCCTTCTTTTTGAGTTCGGGAAAAAATCTATAAGGACAACCAGTAGAACATATATAATACACTCAGGCATTTAGGGGAAGCACCCACCACACCCAGAACGATAACGCCGGAGGGACATAGGAAGAAAAAAATAATAAGTGAACGAGATAACTTGAAGCGAACCATCAAAATAGAGAGACAAGAGAGTAACGAACAGAGAAAAAGAAAACATATGCACCAGATCACTTTAGGAGGATAAGATGAGGAACAAAAGGGAAATAAGAAGCAGAAGAAGGCAGAGAAAAGTTAATAAGTGAACTGGTTAACTTGAAGCGAACCACCAAAATAGAAATAAGGGAGAGGAACACACAGAGAGAAAAAATAGTAAATACATCCACCTGAAGGAAGACGAAATTAAGGACGAAAGAAATATAAAAAGCAGAAGATGGAAGAGAAAAGTTAATAAGTGAACTGGATAACTTGAAGCGAACCACCAAAATAACATAAGAGAGGAACACAAGACAGAAAAAAGTAAATACATGAACCACCAAAATAACATAAGAGAGGAACACAAGACAGAAAAAAGTAAATACATACACCTGATCACTTTAATACGCGGTTAAGCAAATGGTTCAAGGAAGATAAAATGAAGGACGAAAGGATAGTAAGAAGCAAGTCACACCTGTCCACTCTTACCTGAAGCACAAAACAAGAAGGAGAGATAAAGGAAGAAGAACAAGAACAGGAGAAGAAGAAGAAAACGATGATGAAAATAACAGATGAAGTTGATGATGAGAAAGAAGAACAAGAACGAGAACAAGAAAAGGACAATAAAGAAGGGGAAGAAGATAATGGACAAAATATAAGAAAAGATGGACAGAAACGAAGAAAAAATGGGCACAGTGTTACCAATGAAAAGCAAACAACACACACACTAGACAAACCCTCACTGAGCTCGTCCCATCTTCAGGCGCCCGTCCGTTAAACCAGTTGTTGTTCCTGATGATGATGGTGATGATGGTGGTGATGCGTCTTGCTGCCGACTTAATATAGCGTTTGAATTCAAGGTGGTGGTGGTGATGGTGGTGATGATGGTGGTGGGGGGGTGGAGGGGGGGAGGAATGTTGGTTGGGTGGGCAGGTGTATACGTTGTAGGTGATGCAGGTGTGTGTGTGTGTGTGTGTGTGTGTGTAGAGGGGAAAGATTACAGGTGAAAAATGCTCTTGCTAATGGTGGAAGAAGAAGAAAGAGAAAAAAGAAGAAGAAGAAGAAGAAGAAGAAGAAGAAGAAGAAGAAATAGAGACGAACAGACTAAAGAAACAATACAGGAAGGTCAAAGGGACAGAGAGAGAGAGAGAGAGAGAGAGAGAGGATGCAGGAATGGAGAAAAGGAGGGAGAGGAGTCAAGAAACAGGTCCAACAATCATTAACAGAAAACGGAGGTGGTGATGCTGCATGAGGGGTCACTATACAGAACTAGACAGGACCCCCTCCCCCCCCCTCAAGATCCACAGACAGACAAACAGACAGAGAGAGATAGATAATCAGACACACAGATAGATATAGATAGATAAAAAGACGAACAGGGACATTTTCTTTCTACTTTCTCGTATACATTTTTTTCATTCTCATGCAATCAACACCATCACCTTATTCCACCTCTACCTCCTCCTCATCCTCTACTCTTCTTCGTAAATCAAGGTCATGGAGGTGGAGGTGGTGGAGGTGGTGGTGGTGGCATCGTTCTCATAGGACGTGAAGCGGCACTCCCATTCCCTTCTTCAGGAGCTCCCGACCTTGAGGAGGACACCATTCTGCCTGAGAGCCCACGGCACTTCATCTTTATCCTCGGTCTGTGTACTATGGCTTGTTTCCTCCCTCGTCCTCATTCTCTTCTCTTTTTATACTACTCTTGCGTCTCATTCTCCTCTGTTCTTCATCCATTCATTTCTTTTTACATTCTTCTCTTCCTCTCTATACTTCCTTTTATTCTCTCCTCATCCCCTCACCCCATCCTCCCCATTTTCTACCATTTCTCATTTCCCCTTCTTCAGTACATTTCTACAATCTCCTCATTCTTCTGCCCTCCTCCTTCCCTCTTCGTCCTTCGCTTCCTCCCTATCGTTTATATCCTCTCCTCTTTCCTTCATCCCATCCTCCTTATTTTCTATCATTTCTCAACTTCTCTTCGTCTAATATACCTCTTCCTTCTCCTCCTCCTTTTCCTTCCTCTTCTTCGTCCTTCACTTGCTCCCTGTCATCTCAGCCGCGTCTCCTTCCCTTCCCTCACTCCTGTTTGTGCTGTCCAACTCGTCGCGTGATGGATGGGTTGTGCTCACTTCATCTGTTCCGCTAAAGGCCTTCTTATATCCGTGTCTTATTTTCTCCCTCCTTTCCTGCTTCCGCTCCCTCCCTCCCTCATTTCCTCACTCTTCATCTCTTTCCTTTCCTTCCTCCTTTCCAACTTGTCTCTCAGCACCTCAGTTCTTTGCATTTCCGTTCCCTCCCTCCCTCTCTCTCCCTCTCTTCTTTCCTTCCTCCTTTTCCAGTCTTCCTTGCTTTCCTCCCTTCCTTCTCCTTTCCTTCTTCACCCCCATTTCTCCTTTACCCTACCCTCTCTCCCTTCCTTCCTTCCTCTTCCTTCCGTTCTTCTTCCATAAATATTATTCAAACGCTTCCATTAGCAACGCCAGAGTGGGTCACTGTGTGTGTGTGTGTGTGTGTGTGTGTGTGTGTGTGTGTGTGTGTGTGTGTGTGTGTGTGTTATTGGGGGGTGGGGGAGAAGCGGGGGAGCGGAGCGGCAGGACGTGGGGGTAGGGGGTGGGGACTCAAGCGTATCCCATATCACTAATGGAAACAACAACAAAAATAAGAAAAGAAATGCCGTCCACATTTTAAAATTAAAGTGACATTTATGGACGTTATGTTGTTTTTTTTTCTTGCTTTAAGGGCATCGCTCGCTCGCTTGTTTGCTTGCTTTGTTTTGCTTTATTTTTTTTATGTTTTCAAATCTTTTTTATAAGAGTGATTTGCAGGCTTTTTTTCATTAGTTTTCTTTCTTTTTTTTGCCCTTGAGCTGTTTACCGTAAAAAAAAAAAAAAAAAAAAAAAAGTGTTCACATCGACAGGAAGAGGCGTTTAAAATATCACAAACCATTAATTAGAAAGGCAATGAAGGAGGTGTCGTGCAGAAAAACCATCATCATCATCATTATATTATCACCTCATCACTTATCGTCTAATTAGTCCTGCTCTTGCCCCTGAAAACACTATTACCATTACCTCTATTACCTTATCACCTCATTATTACATTTTATTCCTGCTCTCGCTCCTAACAACGGCATTATCATTATCATTATCATTTTATCTCTTTTTTTTTTTTTTTTTTTTTTACACCAAAGGAGACAGCTCGGGCTAAAAAGTAAACATTATCAAAAAAAAAAGCATTATCATTTTAAAAGAATCCAAAGAGGTGGCCGAAAGATAAGTCGTATGGTTATTCCTGCTCCCGCTCCTGAAAATACGGTTCTCATTCTCATTATTATTATGTTATTTATTCAGTATTTTATCGCATAGTTATTCCTACTCTTGCTACTGCTTTTATATATTAACATTTACATTTCTTCCTCGTATCAGTAACCTTTCAGTACGTAGAATTAACCCTCAGTAGTGTATCCTTTATATACACGGAGTCTGTTTGTACCATTCTCCCTAAATAACTTCTTTTCAGCCTTTCCTTCTCCCTTCACCACCCTCAAATTAAGCTCTTTCTCCTCTCTGACTTTCCCTTCCTTGTCTTTTTCCGCCTCCTCCTCCTCCTCCTTCTCCCCTTTCTTTCATTGTATTGCTCTTTCTCCTCTCTGCCTTTCCTTTCCTCGTCTTTTTACACCTTCTCCTCCTCCTCCTTCTTCTTCTCCCCTTTCTTTCCCCGTAATGCCCTCATCTTATCCTAACCTAACTCAAACTATCTTCTAACTCCCTAGTGCCCAAAACAACTCACTGCTACCATTTCCAGCCTTTTTCTTTCCCCTTCTTCATCACTCTCAGTAACCCCAACATTACCCTTAGCCCTTTCTACTACCCCTATCCTAACCCATACTATCTTCTAACGCTCTAACCATTTTCACCTCTTTTCTCTCTTTTTCATCCTCAGTAACCCCCAAACATCACTCTCAACCCGTCCCTGCATCCAATCCTACCCTCACGTACCCTGTATCTTTTAACTCTCTTCCCAGCCAGGCACGTGCAGGCAGCGTAAGTCCACCCCATCAGGAACAGGATGCAAAGTTAGGGGAGGCTGAAGGTAATTCGCTCTGGTTTTCCCGGTTGCGAGATGCCCTGAATCCACACGTGTCTCGGAGCGTGTTGCTGCTCAAAAGACGGCTAACACTCCAAGCCCGCGGTCAGACTGGTTAAGCTGGTGAGGCTCAGAATAACCCCTTGGTATTGAATGGTCTAATGGTGGGGTCTTTCTTTAGCTCTCTGACGCATTCATTGTTCAGGAGGATGGGTGGTTATTGTATTTTTTTGTTTTGTTTCATTCTTTATTTCGTTCCAACTTATTCTCTGTTCTTTATGATGCTTTTTTTCTTCTCACTCTTTTTGTCCCTTACTCTCCGTTTCCTCTCCTCGCATCTTTCATCCTTCTCTTCCTTCCTCTTATTCTCTTTCCCTATCCCTTCTTTTCATCTCTCCTCCTTCTCACTCTCTGCTCCTATCCCTTCCTCACTCTTTTCCTTCCTCTCTTCTCCCTCCTCCTCCGCCTTCTTCTTCTCCCCTTTTCTTCCTCGTACTGCCTAGACTCTCCTCTCTACCTTTCCCTTCCTCGTCTTTTTACGCCTCCTCCTCCTCCTCCTCCCCTTTCTTTCCTCGTATTGCTCTGCCTCCTCTCTGCCTCTCCCTTCCTTATCTTTTTGCACCTCCCCCAACTCCCCCTTTCTTTCCTCGTATTGCTCTCTCTCCTCTCTGCTTTCCCTTCCTCGTCTTTTTATACCTCCTCCTCCTCCTCCTTCTTCTCCCCTTTCTTTCCTCGTATTGCCCTGTCTCTCCTCTCTGTCCCCTTTCCTAGCTAAGTCAGTGAGGCAGGGAGACATGGTAACAAATGACACCTTTCCTTAAGCCACTACGACGCATGCTGCCCTCAGAAACATCAGAAGGAACATACTAGTAAGGCAATGCATCTTCTGACATTCGAACCTGACTCTGCGCGACCTCAAGGGATCTGATGCCTTGTAGTTGCTCATCTCTCTTGGTGCAGACACGCCCTCATCCCTTACGGACATGAGGGGATAAGTGGGAAGAGGATTTGCCAGGCCAGCGTTGCAATGTGAGGTGTGAGGCGGAGCAGCGGTCAGGACTTAGCCAGCATGAACGTGAGGGAGGGTGAGAGAGCATAGCAATATTCTTATACATTTCGGGGACCAAGTACACATTCAACAAGGCTTTCGTGGGAGTTTTGAGCATTTCCACGGGTAGTTTCATGATCCCTCTGGTAGTTCGACCCTTCTTCTGTACCGTGAGCCTAAAGCAACACGCATTAGAAGCCGATTGATCTCCTTTTCGGCCTTTGAAAGTAGTAATTGACTGCTCTTTCGGCCGCCTCTTCGGATTCTTTACAGGAGCAGAAAGTAGCGGGCTTTTCTATATTGTTTCCTTTTTTTGTGTGCCCTTGTGCTGTCTCCTTTGCTTAAAAAAAAAAAAAAAAAAGTTGATGTGAAAGGTGGCAGCGTCTGACAATACGAACCTCCATGACTTCACTTTTCATGGCACAGTTAAGCGATTCAATCCTGCGTTGTGAGGGCGATGAGTGAGAGGGTATACGGTGCTATTTTGGGTGTGAGATGATTCGTTGTCTTCTTTCATTTGTGGTTCGAAGAATATACCGACCTCAGTAACACACACACACACACACACACACACACACACACACACACACACACACACACACACACACACTCCTGTTCATCCCCCACCCTTGATACCTGTATTATTCCACCTGGCTGTCCCTCTCGCCTGTTCACTTTCACACCTGTCCCCACAAATCCTTTCTCTCTATCTCTCCTGCATTTCTCTTCCCTCTCCTCTCCCCTAAATCTACCTAGTGTGAGTGTGTGAATTTCCTTTGTATTAGTGTGGACAATAAAATGTCTATCTATCTATATATTTACTTACTCATCTATCTATTTACCTGTCTATTTATCTACTTCCTACTTATCTACTTCTTATCAACTTCTAACTTCTTACCTACTCATCTACTTCCACACACTTTTAAACCTTTATAACACGGATTCAGACTTTTTTTTTTTAACACAATTCTGACTCACGAAACAATTTTTATCCCAATCACTTCTTGGATGCTCCTTCTTCACAAATCTATCCCTTCTCTATATCTTTATTATATTTTTCTTTCCTTTCCTCTTCCTTAAATCAATTTCCTCACACCCCCAAGCCTCTATAACATCGATTCCAACTCTTTTTAACGCGATTCACACCCACGAAACATCATATTTTTTATCCCTAACACTTCTTGGACATCCCTTCCTAACATACCCAACCTCAAAATGCACAATAACTTCAGCATAGATTCTCAGTACAACGCGTTCATTTTTGGCACAACGAAAAAGGGGGAACCACAGAGCAAACGATGTATATACGTGAACTGGGAAACGCACACACATACTACACACACAAACACATACAGTCACCGTACTTTCCCCTCCTCCTTCTCAACGGTTCCATTTCCACGTACAGCCCAATTTCCCTCTCCTTGGTCCCCCTTCGGTCCTCTCTCCAACTCCCGCCGCGTCTTAGTAACGTGATGCGCCCGCGGGAAGACTAAAATAATCGGTGCGGAGGATATACTAAATGCTTTCTCTGTTCGGTGAGTTTATTTCTTCAGTTTGTTGTTAGTAGCGGTGGCGGTGAGGGACGGAAGGGGAGAGGGAGAGGGAGAGGGAGGGAGACGTGAGAAGGGAGAGTAATACTTGGAAACGGAAGGAAAGGGAAGGGAGAGAAAACGAAGGAAGGGATGGAAGGAAAGGACAGAGGGGAAGATGATAAAGGAAGAGAGAGGGAGAGAAACAAAACTTGAGAAATAACGAAAAGGAAAAGAAGAAACAGTAGGAGAAGGAAGGGAAGGGAGAGGGAGGAAGGGAGACGTGAGAAGGGAATGAGGGAAGGGTGATAGGTGGAAAGGGAAGGGAACAGGCAACGAAGGGAAGGAGGAAG
Organism: Eriocheir sinensis; assembly: GCF_024679095.1. Taxonomy (NCBI): domain Eukaryota; kingdom Metazoa; phylum Arthropoda; class Malacostraca; order Decapoda; family Varunidae; genus Eriocheir; species Eriocheir sinensis. Next base: position 18,160,287 of record NC_066520.1, on the reverse strand, counting down.
AGAGAAAGAAAACAGACATGGGGTGAGAGATGAAGGGAGAGAAAAAAAGGAGGAGGAAGAGGTCGAAATAATTACATATGAAAAGAAATTTGAGGAAAAAAAAGAAAAAGAAACAACCGATGGAGTACAAAAAAAAAAAAGAGGCAAAGGTAGAACTAAGTGATTTCAAGGACGAATGGAGGGAATAACGTAAAGATGGAGGGAGAGAAGGAGGAGGAGGAGGGAGGGAGGAAAGGGCGTGAAGAAGGATGCTGTGGGAGTTATCTTTAGGATGCTGCAATACCTAAGAGAGAGAGAGAGAGAGAGAGAGAGAGAGAGAGACCAGGATGCAAATGGGAAAATAAGCGAAAAGGAATAAAAAAAAGATGCAGAGAAGAGAAAATAATGTGACAAGGAGAATGGAGGAGGAGGAGGAGGAGGAGGAGGAGGAGGAGCAGGAGAATTGGAGTTATGCAGAAGGATGTAAAGGAGAGGGAAAAAGAGGTGATGACGATAAAAGAAGAGAAATGAAAAAGCGATGAGAAAGAAGAAGAAGAAGAAAAGAAGAATTGAGGAAGAGAGGATAGAGAGACCGTAAGATATTTTTAGATTAGTTAAGTTCATCGTCCTGTTGAACACACACACACACACACACACACACACACACACATTGAAGAGAAAAAAAATTACAGGACGGTGTGAGTATGTGTGTGTGTGTGTGTGTGTGTGTGTGTGTGTGTGTGTGTGTGTGTGTGAGTGTGCGTGTGTGTGTGTGTGCGTGTGTGCGTTTATTTGTGTGCGTGTGCGTGGGTGGAGTGACCAAGGTATACCATTATCACCCACGCAAGGGGAGGAGGAGGAGGAGGAGGAGGAGGAGGAGAGAGAGGGGGGAAGAAGGGTTCAGGCGCAGGGAGGATAAATTCTTTGATTACATGGGAGGGAAGGAGGAGGAGGAGGAGGAGGAGGAGGGAGGTAAGGTACGGGATGGGGAGGGGAAGGAAGGAAGGGGGAAGTAGAGGGACGAAGTATAATGGAAGGGGAGTGAGGAGAAGGAAGGGGAGAAAGAGGTAAGGCATATGGAGGGGAGTAAAGAGAGAGAAGAGGAGGAGGAGGAGGAGGAGGAGGAGGTAAGACACGTGGAAGGGAGAAGGAATGAAGGAAGGAAGGAAGGGAAGGCATTTAGTAGGAAGAGAAGGCGAAAGTAAAGTTACATAGAAAAAAAAAAGATAAAGGAAAGGAATACAAGAAAAGGATGGAGGAGGTAAGACACGTGGATGGAAGGAAGGAAGGAAGGAAGGAAGGAAGGAAGGTATTTACTGGGGCGAGAAGATGGGAAAAAGAAAAGTGATGGAGAAAAGGAATAAAGAAAAGGGGGAAAGAGCAAGGGATGAGGGAGAAAGGGGAAAGGAAAATATGTTAAAGAAGTAGAGGAAGAAGATGAGAAAGAGGAAGAGGGAGGGGATGAAGAAGGGGAAGGGGAAGGAATGAAGAGGAGGAAGAGGCTGAGGGAACGAGGTGAAAAAGAGGAAAGGAAATTGATGAGGAAAAGAGAAATATGATAAAAGTGGAGGAAGAGGATGAGGAAGGGAAAGAGGGAAGAGGGAAGGGATGAAGAAGGGGAAGAAGGGGGGGTGAGGGATGGGGTGCAAATAGTAATGGAAGGGGGGAAGGTAATGAGGGGGGGTGTATGTGTGGCTGGGGAGAGGTACTTAATGCGTGCGGAGTGGAGTTGATGGTGGTGGTGGTGATGGTGGTGGTGGGAAGAAGGTTACACTGTTCACGATATCACAGGTTTTTATTTACTTTCATCATCTTTTTTTTTTCAGTCTCCTTCCTCTTCTTCCTCTTCCTCCTCCTTCTCTTCTTCCTTCTATCCCTATTCTGTCTTTCTTAACTTTTGCCTTCGCTCATTTTCTTTGTCTCCTTCCTTGTCTTCTTTCTATTTTTATTCTTCTTTTCTCAACTTTTCTCTATACTCTTTGTCTTTTTTTCTTCTTCCTATTTCTCTTCCTATTCATATTATTTCTTTCTCAATTTTCTCCACTTTTTTGTCTCATTTCTTCTTCTTCTTTTTCCTCTTCCTCTTCTTCCTTCTATTCCTCTTCTTCCTTTCTCAACTTTTATAATCATCCATTTTTTCGATCTCATGTTTAAATAAATTGGTTTCTCTTCACACTTTCTATTTGAGTGTCTATTGTTTCCGGTCTGTATTCTAGATTCTATTCTTTACAGTTATTCTCTTCTTCGGTTAACGCTTTTACGATACGTATTTACATGGACCAAATTACGCTTCAGTCTCTCAATGTATACTGTTGTTTCTCTTTTTTTTAATTCTTTACTTTCTTTCTACTTTCTTTCACTAATTTCTTTTTTTTCTTTCCCTAGTTTCTACTTTATTTTCTTTGTCTCTTTATTTATTTATTTTTTACTTTGTTTCTTTACTTTCTACTTTTTTCCATTGACTTCTTTTACCAACAGCAGAATTCATCTTAGTTTCCCTTCACCATGTTTTCCTTCCATTTCCCTTCCCTTAATGTACTCTCCCTTTTTCCCCTTTTCTCTCTCCTTCAGTATTTATATCTACTCTTCTTTTACTCTTTTTTCCATTCAGTTCTTAGTTTTCTTTCCTATTATTTTTTTCACTAACAGCAGAATTGGTCTAACTTTCCCTATGCCAAGTTTCCCTCGCCCTTTACTTTCCTCTTTCTACTCTCCCTACTTCCCCTTCTCTTTCTCTTCCCCCTAGAACCCTCCCTTCCTCTCTCCCTCCTCCCCTTTCCATTCTCATTCTCTTTCCCCTACAACACCTCCCTCTCCCCCTCCCTTCCCCTTCTTCATGGCTCCGGTGCGGGAAAACGTCGATCGATATATTGTAGTTATCGAACAGGTGCGACTCGCTTTCATACACCTGCTGTCTACTTGTCTGGGTCTCTACCTGGCGCCACCACCATCACCACCACCATCACTATCACCACCACTACGTATCGTCACCTCCGTCACAATCAACCATCACATTAATAGACTAAGAAAGAAATATATACGATTAGTGGGCTTATTTTCCTCTTTTTTCCCCCTTGAGTTGCTTCCTTTACTGTAAAAAAAAGAGATAGATAGACAGGTAGATAGATAAATAAGTAGATATAGATAAAGTAGAGCATATGTATTTGCAGTTGGAAAGTTTCGTTTAGTCGGCGCAACATCTATATGTATTTGTATTGATTAATTTTGTTCAAGCATTCCTTCTCGGTCTCTGAAGTTACATGGAGTACTAGTTTCGCCTTTGTTGTTAACCAACGTCACTGTCATCCACACCACCACCATCACCATCATCATCATCATCATCTCATTCAGCCATGCGTGTTGCCATTGTTATCACTAAACCGTAACTAATGCCATATCAATGTTAGTAATGTAAAGAACGTCGGTATGCCTGTCCCATTGTCACTACTACTACTACTACTACTAAACTTCCCCTCGGTCCTGTTTCCCCATCCGTTGTTCTGTCTGTCAGCGGAGTTCGGTGGAGGCAACAACTGTCCCACTCCGGCTGTGTCGCTGCTAAACTTGTCCCGTATACATCAGCAGGTGAAGTGTGTGTGTGTGTGTGTGTGTGTGTGTGTACTGTACGTATTCACTACCATTTTAAGCCTCGTGTTGCCATCGCCGCTGCATCACACACACACACACACAAAGGATAGACACTGCACTAACAACGTACGAGGGAAACTATACGACCGTGATTATTCGCAACTCAAAAACAGGTCAGTGATATTCTTTAGAGCCAGGCAAACGAATGGGACTAAATCAAACTGTTCGTATACAATTCCAAGGGACGGGAATACACTGTGTCCGCTGTAACGCATCCTTTGAACCTTTGAACAGCTCTGCATTCTTTATCACGGCCCGGAACACGCTCGGAATCTGCTCTACCAGGCTTTAAAATACCAGCTGGGGACTCGTCTAGCTAGACTCGCCCGGCCTGCCATCACCGCCCTCATTAAACTTCCACTATAAACACGATACACGCCTGGGCCGGCTGGACGCACCGCTTTCTTACGCGCACATATAATCGATAGAGGAAAGAATCGAGTATAAAGTTTCCTGTCAGCGGCACGAGGGCGTACTGGCGTCGGGCTGCGGTCATTGGCTGGTGCTTTGAGGTGCCAGTCAATGAAAGACGGACATGAAAACTTAATGCACAGCCTCACAAAGCCCTGCCGCGTCTACCTGACTAAGCTATATTTCCGCGTGGCATCCGTGCTTATCTCAAATGAAGAAATCAGTAGCGGGGAAGAGCGTAGGAGTGAAGACATGAACTTGGGCTGTAGAGGATGGGAAGAAGGAAGAGGTGACGAAAGGAGTAAAGATAGAGGAAGAATGGGTTTTAAGAATGAGAAAGGAAGACGATAGTGAGAGCAGTGACGGTGAAAAACGAAAGTGAAATTGAGAATGAGCACACAAACTTGAGCTAAGGCTAAGGGAGAATGGAAAGCAGGGAAAGGTGACGTCAGGAATGATGCTAGAAGAGGAGTGGCTTTTGGGAGTGAGAAAAGAAGATGGTCGGAAACGGTGAAGAATAAACATAAGTGACAAATAAGAATGAAATCACAAACTTGGGCTGTGGAGGATGGGAAGACGGGAGAGATGACGATAAGAGTGAAGGTAGGAGAGGGGCTATTGGGAGTGAGGAAAGAAGTAACGGTGAAGGACGAAGGAAAGAAAATGAGGACTAAAACGCAAACTTGGGAGAGTGAAAATAAGGGAGAAAGAGCAACCTAAGAATGGGCGTCTCCTTGCTGTTGACGTTAAGCTCTAGTTAGTGGACGAAGTGAAACAAGGACTACAGCGCACCCAGGCCTAGCTACCATTAAGTTCCGCCATCGAGGAGAGCTGAGGCGACGCGAGACAGGATCAGAACACACTGGAGACAGGATCTGAACACTCTGGAAACCGGATCTGAACACGTTGACTACCGGGTCCAAGCTTATACATAGAACCTTGAAGGGGAATAACGGTGCAGATCTTATCACTATAGAATGATGTAAAAACAAGGCTGCAGAGATGAATAATGGAGTATAAGGTAATGATGGTGATGATAGTGGTAATTACGGAGTTGTTGCTGTAATTGTTAGTGATGGTGTCCGTAACTACTACTACTACTACTACTACTACTGACAAAAAAAACTACAGATGGTGCGAATTTCATCTTTAACTTGAGGCCTAAATCAGCTAGTGTGTGTATGTGTGTGTGTGTGTGTGTGTGTGTGTGTGTAAGTGGCCACGCCCACCCGCTGCGTGACTCCTATCAAGCCAATCAGTGTGTGGGCGTGAGAAGGGAAGGTGGTGGTGGTGGTGGTGGTCCTGATGATGATGATGGTGGTGGTGGTGGTCGTGGTGGTGGTGAAGAACTAGAATCAAGGAAAACGGATGAGCCTTACGAAAAGAAAATAAACAAGAAGAAGAAGAAGAAGAAGAAGAAGAAAAAGAAAAGGAAGAAAGATGGTGAAGTTGATAGACAAATGATAACCAGATAAGAAAGGTTGATAAATGGTCCCTTGAAGCGGAGGAGGAGGAGGAGGAGGAGGAGGAGAGACAGAGAGAAGAAAAAGAAGAAAAAGTAGAGCGCTAGCAGATAATTGATAAGAAGTACCATGAATGAGAGAGAGAGAGAGAGAGAGAGAGAGAGAGAGAGAGAGAGAGAGAGAGACTGTCCTGGCGAGCGACCTTTTACCTACATCCGGCGAAAAAGGTCAGAAGGGAGGGAAAGAGAGGGAGAGAGAGAGAGAGGGAGGGAGGGAAGGAAAGAAAAGGAAAAGACGAAAGGGTAGAAGTAAACAACAGACAGGATGGAAGGAATAAAAGAGAATGAAAAAGAGGAAGAAGAGGAGGAGGAGGAGGAGGAGGAAGTGAAGATGAAGTTTTTTTAGACAAGTTCGTGATGATTTCTTGTCCTACTTCCATTGAGAGAGAGAGAGAGAGAGAGAGAGAGAGTAATGGCTTCCACAAGAACACTCACTTGAAGCTTCCAGAGGTCATGAAGAAGAGGAGGAGGAAGAGGAGGAGGAGGAGGAGGAGGAGGAGGAGGAAGGATTATCAAGAACAGCTGCGGATAATAAATTATAAATCCTCCTTTCCCTGATTTTCCCGTCCATTGTGTGGCCATCACCTGTCTATTCTCTCTCTCTCTCTCTCTCTCTCTCTCTCTCTCTCTCACTCCTTTTCTACACCTTCCTCAACTCCTTTTTTATTACGATGCAAAAATTTGGTTCGAAGTAAGAGTTCCGAAGTGGTGTTGGTGAATGGCCACTTAACTGAACGTCTGCGACCACTTGGCTGTTTAGTAAGAGGTCCCAAAGTGTGCTCAGTGCCTTGGTTCTTAGTAGTGGTGGTTGTGGGGAGGTAGAGAGGTTGGGGGAGGAGGAGGAGGTCGAAAAAAGAAAGAGGTATATGAAGAAGTAGGAAAAAGAAAAATGACGAAAAGATGAGGAGAAGGAGGAGGAGGAGGAGGATTAGGTCGAAAAAGAAAGACGTATATGAAGAAGTAGGAAAAGAAAAATGACGAAAAGATGAGGAGGAGGAGGAGGAGGAGCTCGAAAAAGAAAGAGGTATATGAAGAAGTAGGAAAAGAAAAATGACGAAAAGATGAGGAGGAGGAGGAGGAGCTCGAAAAGAAGAAGAGGAGATTGGAACGAAGTAGGAAAAGAAAAAATGACGAAAAGATGAGGAGGAGGAAAAAGACTAAGGAGAAAGTCGAAAAGAAGGAACAAAAGCAGAAGAAGAAAGAGAAAGAAATGGGAAAATGGAACAGGAACAGCGCAAAGATGATGAAAAGGAGAAGGAGAAGAAGAAAGAGTAGGAGAAGGATGAGAAGAAAGAACAGAAGAAGAAGAAGAAGAAGGAGGAAGAGAGCAACAGGAACAAGAGGAGGAGCAGCAACAGGAAGCAGGTGTCATCACAAAAAGAAGAGGAGGAGAGATGAGCCCACCTTGACATTCTCGGACCCAAACCCAAGAAATAATTGAATAGGTGATCAAACAGAATAAGAAGCGGGCAATCAGGTAAGCTTCGTTTGATAACCTTAGCCAATCACAAACCTTCCTGTCGCCTCGTCCACTAGACCGGCAGCTTCGTGAGACAGCCAGGTCCTCCTTCCCCACTTACTCACTCACCTGTGCCGAAAGAAAGAGAAACATATGCAATTAGCCACAGGTAAATGGAGGTAAACCCGTCCGTCCGCGAAATTTAATTAACAGGTATTCGGTGTTAGGTTCAAGCCGCTCTGAGCACATAAGGATTCGGGTTTTTGAAGATACTATTAGAGGGATGATTTTTACCTGTTTAGCTTTATCAGAATGCTTAATTTCCAGAAGGTATTTGGTGTTAGGTTTAGCGAATCTGGTTTTATATCATTTTGTTGCAAGGTTAGAAATTTTGCGGATATATTTTTTGCTCTCTCTCACTCTCCACACACAACCTCCAGAGTCACCGTAATGAGAGTGAAGGAAGATCTGGTTTATAGGTTTTTGTATATAGCATTCAGGTAACGAGTGTGTAATTATTCTTGTTATTATTTATATCTTAATTATGTATATATGTAGATTGGGTAGTCGTGTTTGCAGTGGTACTAATGATGGTAGTAATAGTAGTAGTAGTAGTAGTTGTAGTTGTAGTTGTTGTTGTTGTAGTAGTAGTAATAGTAGTAGTAGTAGTAGTAGTAGTAGTAGTATAGTAGTAGTAGTGGTAGTAGTAATAATAGTAGTAGTAACAGAAGTAGTAGAAGTCCCTTATCCCTTATCCCACGTCCATCATCTCTCTCTCTCTCTCTCTCTCTCTCTCTCTCTCTCTCTCTCTCTCTCTCTCCTAACTAAACATCCAAATCGTGTATGCGAGATGTTGTTAGCGATGGCATCCTTGAGATAGTAGAATTAACCCACAAATTAACCCACAAATCTCGGTCAGGGTGAGAAGAGGGAAGAGGCGTCATGTCCCTTATGTCTTTCCTACTCTTAACTAAACCCGTGTCTGTGGGTCGTTGCAAGGAATGCGGTGATCCTGTGTCGGTAATCTCAGACACTTCCGCCTCACATCAGCTACTTCCAAAGGCCGAACAGGAGATCAGTCGGGTTCTAATGAGTGCTTCTTAGGTTTATGGTACAGAAGAAGGGTCAAACTACCACCACGGCCATGAAACTACCCGTGGAAATCCCCTAAACCCCTACGAAAGCCTTGTGATCTTGGACGCTGAAATGTTCAAGAGTATGAACATCAACTACTTCCAAAGGCCGAACAGGAAATCAATCGGGTTCTAATTAGTGCTCCTTTTAGTTTCATGGTACACAAGAAGGATCAAACTACCACCACGGCCATGAAACTACCCGTGGAAATGCCCTGAACCCCTACGAAAGCCTTGGTGATCTTGGACGCTGAAATGTTTAAGAATATGATCCTTGACTGGCTGGGACGAGAGTGAATGCTGGTGTGAAAACAATTGGCATCAGGCGGGCGGTGTTGGCTCTCCGGTATTTAATTATCCAATAAACGCCGGTTGCTGCTGACTGCCCTTCGCACGGAACCTCGCTATCTTCCTGTATGTCCGTCCGTCTGTCTGTAGTCTTGTCCTCGCCTGCCCGTCCTCCAAGTGGCCTAATTACTGCCCTCCGCTGGTTCCTGACACTCAACAAGCCGTGCCCAGAGCCAGAACGAGTTTGCGATGATAGATGGTAGGATATTAAGGTCACTGCTACTGCACATCTCTCTCTCTCTCTCTCTCTCTCTCTCTCTCTCTCTCTCTCTCTCTCTCTCTCTCTCTCGGCAAAAACCTTCCTTGACGCGACACAATCAACGGAGAATTTATTTAACATCTTGTAATTTATTTTCTGATTATCTCCGAGGAACCAGGTAAGTTTTTTAAGGTAAGTTACAGGTAGTCTAGTCAGGTAATTTAGGTAAGGTAAAGGTAAGGTTTGTCACGGATCGATGAACTACTAACCATTACTACTATTACTATTACTACTACTACTATTACTATTACTACCATGTCTCCTGCTGTAATCACTTTTTCTACTACTATATACGCCACCATTGCCATAACTACCATGAAGGCGCCATTAGTAGTAGCTCTCTTCTACCTTTTCTTATTGTGTTATTTCTTTCTTTAGTATTCTCCTTGTTTAAATATTCTCTTCTTTCCTTCATTAGTTTATCCCATTACTTAGACTTTTCTCATTAAACTGAACTATCCTCCCTCTTTTTCTTCTAAATCCTCCTCTTCCTCCTCCTCCTCTCCCCTTCACCTCATTCTCCACTCTCCACTGTCATCTTTCATCCTTATCCACTTCCTCCTCCTCCTCCTCTTCCTATTCCTATTCCTATTCCTCCTCCTCCTCCTCCTCCTCCTCCTCTTCCTCTAACTCTATACCCAATAACCCTCACCTACTGCTCATTTTTCTCCTCCTCCTCCTCCTCCTCCTTCTCCTTT
>NC_066520.1:18130830-18143330 GCF_024679095.1 Eriocheir sinensis | reverse complement strand
ATCAGCAACAGGAACAAGACATGACGAGATCCTATTGAAGAGACAGTAGATCCTTTGTCTTTAGCATCGGAACCTTCTTGTCTGCGCTTTAAGTCTAGTCTTTTGATCGCTGGCAAGGGTAAGGAGTGCTCGATTCCTTTCATCTGATTGACGGACGGATGGGATTCAAGGAGCTTATTCTTCCCATTCTTTTCCACCTCTCTCTCTCTCTCTCTCTCTCTCTCTCTCTCTCTCTCTCTCTCTCTCTCTCTCTCTCTCTCATCTTCCCTTCTCGTCTCATCTGAATTGCCTTTTATAATCCATTCTTCCTTTGTGCGTCAAGTCCTTTAAATCCTTCTACCAGTTTTTGCTTTCGTCAATGTTTTTCTTATCAATTTTCACAGGAATTTCCCACCCCACGTCCGTTATTATGTTCATTATGCTCACTTCCTCTTGCTCATATGCATTTAAACAAGTTTTTACCCACCACTGGCTCAAGGGCTAATGTTACGGAGATGAGCACCGAGGCCACGCGTAGCTATAGTGTATGGTATGGTCGATATTGACAGTAGCTTCCAACCCGCACGTGATCTATTTCCACAGGCCAAAAAGTAGATAAATCGGGTTCTTATGAGTGTTCTTTGAGGTTCACGGTACAGAGGAAGGGTCACACTACCACCAGGGTCACGAAACTACCCCTGGAAATGCTCATAACTCCTACGAAAGCCTTGTCAAATGTGTGCTTGGCTGCCGATACGTTTAAGAATATTACCGATACTATATAGGTCGGTATTATAAGACACTTTTGCTCCTAACATCAGCTATTTCTAAAGGTTAAAGAGAGGGTCAGTTGGGTTCTAATGAGTGTTTCTTCAGGTTCATGGTACAGAGGAAGGGTCACACTACCACCAGGGTCACGAAACTACCCTTGGAAATGCTCATAACTCCTCCGAAAGCCTTGTCAAATAGGTGTTCTTGGGCAACGAAATGTCTTATAATACGACCTTATATTTCCTCAGGTCCTTTCAGTTTCTGGCAAGCCCTTCCGTTCCTTCACCTATCTACCCATTTTCACACGGCTTTTTTCCCCTCTTCCATTATGTTGTGTGTTATCTTCACTCCCTCTCGCCCTTATCAGCACTGACTATCTACACCTCACTCACGAAGGGCTGTCTCACCCCTCACCTCAGTCCTTCCCGTCCCTTCTTCTATTTCGTCTTTCTTCTTTTTCTCTTCTTCAGTCTGTCTCGTCCATTTCTTCATCGCATTCAAAATTCTCTCACATCCATTTGTCTTTTCTTTTTTTCTTTGTCTTTCTCACTTGCTGTTTCTTTTCCTTCTTTCCTTCCTTTCTTCCTCTTCCTTCTTCTCCCTTCTTCAGTCTTTCTTTCAGTTCTTCATCGCATCCAATATTCTCTCTCACATACTTATCTTTCTTCTTCGTCTTCCTCACCTGCAGTTTCTTTTTCTTCCTTCCCTCTCCTTTTCCTTTATGATTCCTTTCTCTTCTCTTCCTTCTTCCCTCGTTCTCCTTCAATCTTCCTTCCCTCCCTTCATTACTGCTACACCTCTCCTTATCTCTCTCTCTCTCTCCTTCATTTTTTTTCTTCCTTCCCTCCTTCCTCTTCCTTCCTCTCCTTGCATCAACTTCTCTCTTTCTCTCTCCTTCCATCCCGTTCTTTATCTTTCCTCTCCTAATTTTTCTTTCTTTTTCTACAACTAATTATCTCTTCTTTCCTCCTCCTTCTCTCCCTCTTCGTCCTTCCTTCCCTTGCAATAACATCTCCCTCCTTCCCTCCCTCCCTCCTTCCTTCTCCTCTTCCTCCCTTGTACCCCCAACCTTGCTCTCCCCTTCCTCCTCCTCCTCTTCCCTCCCTTTCCTTCCTCCTCTTCCCTCTTACCCTTCACCCTGACCTCACATTAACCTTTGACATATGATAGAAAAAGTTGAGAGGAGGAGGAGGAGGAGGAGGAGAAAGAGGAGAAAGAGGAGGCGGAGGAGGAGAAAGAGAAAGAGGAGAAGGAAGAGGAGGTGGAGGAGGAGGATGCAGACGGACTTGTGTTGGGAAGGAAATAATTTGTTTATGTGTGTGTGTGTGTGTGTGTGTGTGTGTGTGTGTGTGTGTGTGTGTGTACAAATATGTTACGTACAACTTCTCAATAACAGGTTTCGTTTTTACGTGTCATTATTATTAGTTCAACCACATCCTCCTCCTCCTCCTCCTCCTCCTCTTCCTCCACCTCCACTCAACTTCCACTGAATTCCCTCCCCCTACCCCTTGTCCCTCCTCCTACTGCTACTACTACAACACCTCCTCCTCCTCCTCCTCCTCCTCCTTCAGCGACTGTCAAGGGGCACCTCATCGACCCTGTGAAGTGGTGGTGATGATGGTGGTGGTGGTGGTAATAGTGGTGGTGGTGGTGGTATTGATGATATATTAAATTGTACGTCTTAAGAAAACAATATCAGCCTTTGTTTTCATTTAGCATACACATACATACATACATACATACATACACAAGTCACATTCTCTCCTTATACGTGTGTCATTCAATCTTCCATGTTTACACACTTTGCAGCTTGTATGTCCAAATCTCTCTCTCTCTCTCTCTCTCTCTCTCTCTCTCTCTCTCTCTCTCTCTCTCTCTGCCAGATAAAACCAGAAGATCGAGGGAAGGAGAGAGAGAGAGAGTGCCCTGGGGTCACCCCCCACCACCACCACCACTAGCGCCCAGCCACAAGACCAGCGCTGGCAACAGTCCTCCCCTCCCCCCCCTGACGTCTTGGAGGAGGAGGAGGAGGAGGAGGAGGAGGAGGAGGAAAGAAAGAAATATGAAAAAAAAAGTGAAAGGTACCCGAAGCAAAAGTATAAGAATAACAATGATAATATGAAATAACAAGAAAAACAAGATTGAGAGAGAGAGAGAGAGAGAGAGAGAGAGAGAGAGCAAATTACAAGAAATCAAGTGAAATCGGAGAAGCAACATGAGCGGAAAAGAAAAAGGCGTCTGCAGGAGGAAGAGGAAGAGGAAGAGGAGGAAGAAGAAGAAGAGTAAAGGATGACAGGTGAGGAGGGCGAGAGAGAGAAATGGTGAGAGGTAGAGGAAGGGAGAGGAGGAAGATGGAGAGAGGGGGAGGGAAGGAAAGGGAGGAAGGGAGGAAGAAAGGGAGGGAAGGGAGGTTAGGAGATAAAAGGGACCCAGAGAAGAGGCATCACCAGGTAGGAAAGGTGTGTGCGAGGAGGAGGAGGAGGAGGAGGAGGAGGAGGAGGAAGTAAATCAAATGAAAAAAGAAAAGGAAAAAAAAAAAGATGCAAAAATAAGTAGAAGGGAGTGAGAAATTATATCAGAGGGAAGATGAAAGAGGAGGAGGAGGAGAGGAGGGAGAGTTCGGAGAGACTTACGTAACCTCTCCCTTCCCTCTCCCTTCCTCCTCCATACCTCTCTCCCTCCTCTTCCTCCTCCTCCTCTTTCCATCGTGACCGGGCGAGAATAGACGAAAAGATTCTCTCTCTCTCTCTCTCTCTCTCTCTCTCTCTCTCTGGATAATAACGGTAAAAATAACAATAACTACAAGAATGAGAGGATGATGGAAAAGACGAAGAAGAAAAAAAAAAGAAGAAGAAGAAGAAGAAGAAGAAGGATCTCTCTCTCTCTCTGGATAATAACGGTAAAAATAACAATAACTACAAGAATGAGCGGATGATGGAAAAGACGAAGAAGAAAAAAAAGAAGAAGGAGAAGAAGAAGAAGAAGGATAAAATGTGAAAAGAGAAGAGGGAGAAGAAGAATGTGGATAGAAGAGGAGAAAGAAAAACAATTACAACTATTACTACTACTACTACTACTACTACTACCACCACCACTACCACCACCACCAACAACAACAACAAATCAAAACAAAAACAACCACCAAACACAGACCCCCTCGCCCCCTCCCCCCGACCCTCCCCCTACAAAAAAAGAGCTCAGTGGGTCCAGCGAAAAATCAAATCTATCACACCCATAAAATTACACAGCGAATAAAAAAAAAAATGTTCCCCTAATCACCGAGCGGCGTAATTAGGCGCTAACAAGCCAGCAATTAATTAGGATCATTCATGGAAAAAAAAAAAAAAAAGGCGATGTGGATGCTAAAATGCTGACAGGCTGAGCGGGAGAGAGAGAGAGAGAGAGTGCGTATATGTGTGTGTGTTACCAAAAATAGGTACCCTTCTACACCCTCACGTCTTCCTTCTACTCCACTTCTATCCCCTATCTCTCTCTCTCTCTCTCTCTCTCTCTCTCTCTCCTCCCATACACCACCATCATCATCACCATTTCCACCCATTGGTTACACAGTAGTCTTGGTTCATATAACTGTTATGGCTCCGTTTCTGTATTTCCTTCCCAGCCTTCTAAATATTTCCAATGGTACGTGTGTTAAATATTTGGAACCAATACTATTTTAACCTTTCCCTTCCTCCCCTTCCTCACCTCCTCCGTCCATTCCCGTAGCTCAGAGTTCGCCCATATACTGCGCCTCAGCATCCTCGTACTCTTCTTCTTCCTCCTCTTAATCCTCCTCCTTTTGACGCATTGCTTCGTTCTACTTTTTTCCTCCTCCCTTCCCTCCTTCCCTCCCCTTTGCCTGTCAGGTTATCGGCTTTTTCCTCTCTCTTGATTTCCCTTTCGTCTTCTTCTTCTTGAGTCTTCGATCCGTTTCTTCCCTGATCTTCTTTTTCTTGTATTTTTCACGCTTTTCTTCATTTCGTTTTTCTTCTTTACTTTTCTTTGCTATCTCATTTCTTTTCCCTTTCCCTTATCGTTGCTTCTCCTCCCTTCCTTCCTCGTCCAGTTTTCTCCTTCCCCGTTTCCTTCTTTTCCATGATATTCCTTTCCTTTCCTTTCCATTCCTTTAAGTTTATTTTCTTTCCTCTCCTCTCCTTTCCTTTCTTTTCCTTTCCTTTCCTCTCCTTTCCTTTCCTTTCCTTATCTCTCCTCTCATTTCTTTTCCTTTCCTTTCTCTTCCTTTCCTCTACTTTCCTTTCCTTTCCCTTTCTTTCCTCCTCATCTCAACTTTTGCAGACCTGAAGACAGATAGCCGATACATTTTCCGAAACCTATGAATCCATGAGTCGCTTGGGGGTCGTCTCTCTCTCTCTCTCTCTCTCTCTCTCTCTCTCTCTCTCTCTCTCTCTCTCTCTCAACAGGGTACGAAGGGGGGGGAGGAAGAGGAAATATATAGGTCAGCGCAGCATCAGAAGAGACGGTCAGCTTTAGGTCATTGTCAAAGTACACACACACACACACACACACACACACACACACACACACATGTACACGCTCACACTCCCTCATCATTCGCTTGCAAATAAAATAAGTACATGATTTTTTTTTATTGTACGTCTGTTTTTGGTATGTTTTTTTTTTTACGTAGCTCTCTCTCTCTCTCTCTCTCTCTCTCTCTCTCTCTCTCTCTCTCTCTCTCTCTCTCTCTCTCTCTCTCTCTCTCTCTCTCTCTCTCTCATTAAATTATCCACCTAACTCAATTTCGCTCCAAAAAGTAAGTCTATTTTTGTCCCCACGTTCGAGTCTCACTGTCTATTATTTTCCCGCGCTTTTATTTTTACGAGGGTTCATTCTGGTCCAGTATTTGGGTTTTAGTTTCATCGACGATTTTATTTTTGTTTGTATTTTATTTTTAGATTCGGTTCGTGGCTCCACTTGTGTTCTCCCTCTATCTCTCTCTTTTTTTTTTTTTTTGCTTTCCATTGTTTGATTCAGTTTGTTTGATTTTTTGTTGTTCTTGTTTTCATGTTCGTATGTGCTCCTTTTCGTTTCCCTGTTATTCCTTTCCTTTCTTTCTTTCTTTCTTTGTTCATCATTTGTTCCATTATAGCGTTCCTCTCTTCCTGTCTGTTCCTTTGTTTACGTTCTGCTCTGCGTTCCTCTCTCTCTCTCTCTCTCTCTCTCTCTCTCTCTCTCTCTCTCTCTCTCTCTCTCTCTCTCTCTCTCTCTCTCTCTCTCTCTTCCCCCTGTTCCTGCCATGTTTGCCTTTCCTACAAGCTTGTCATAGTTCCCCCCCCCCCCCCCCACCCCGTGTAGGCTCGTTGGCTAGATGGCAGGTCAGATCAATGGCCACGAGTCTCTCCTGTATTTCCTTGCATAATTTTTTTTCCCTCTCCCCGATTGCCCCTTTCACTTTCCAGCTCTCCCTTGCGTTTCTCTCTCTCTCTCTCTCTCTCTCTCTCTCTCTCTCTCTCTCTCTCTCTCTCTCTCTCTCTCTCTACGCATGTACGTATATATATTTGCATCCACTTTCCCTTTTTTTTCCTCGCATTCTTTCTTTCTTTTTTTCTTTTTGTTTATTCTTCGTATTTTATTTGTTTCTTTTCCTTCTCTTATTCCTCTTCCTTCTCTCTTTTTTCTGTTACTTTTATTTGTATTGTCTATTTGTGTCGTGTGTTTGGCAATATCTGTGTGTATATATATATATATATATCTAAGTTTGTTTAAGTTTGTCTGTGTGAATGAGTGAATGCTTTGTGTGTGTGTGTGTGTGTGTGTGTGTGTGTGTGTGTGTGTGTGTGTGTGTGTGCGTGGGTGTGACTGTGAATCTGTGCTTGCATGGTAACGTATTGTATCTCTCTCTCTCTCTCTCTCTCTCTCTCTCTCTCTCTCTCTCTCTCTCTCTCTCTCTCTCTCTCTCTCTCTCTCTCTCTCTCTCTCTCTCTCTCTCTCTCTCTCTCTCAGAGAGAGAAATCAGAGAGAGAGAAAACACAAAGGCAAACAAAATCTCTCTCTCTCTCTCTCTCTCTCTCTCTCTCTCTCTCTCTCTCTCTCTCTCTCTCTCTCGCCTAGTAAAGATTATAAAGCAAAGATCGTAAAGAAAAAAGATTTAAGTTCGCTCCAATCCGTTTCCTGTGTTGATTTTTCCCTCTCTTGTTTTCTTTCTTTTCTTCCCTCTTTCTTTTTTTCCTCCTTTAAAGAGAAAGAAACGTCCTGATTGCTTTTCCTGGCTGCTTGTTTGCTTGTTTCGGATTCCACTTTGTTTCTTTGTTTTTCGCTGCTTCTTGCTGTTCTTTTTGTTTGTTTTTGTTGTTCCATTTTGATAGCGATTGCAGTACCGTGGATAGGTTGGCAAAGGTAGGCTGGTAGGTAGATAACATGGGTAGGTAGATACGTTCCGACATCCTCTTCCTTTCTTCCAATTATGTTTCTTATCTACACTCCCTCCTCTTCCTCCTCCCCAAGCTCTGACTTCCTTCCCCTCGCCTCCTCTCCCCTCACATTACTCCTCCCACGCAAAGGTTACCCCAAAAAATGAAGGCTTTCTCTTATCTCCCACCTGTTCTCATTCACCTGTCAATCACGCTACGCTGAGACCACCTTCTCCTCTTCCTCTTCCTTCTGATCTTTCTTCTTCTCCTGCTCCTCTTCCTTTCTCTCTTCTTGATCTTTCTCTTACTTCTCTTTCTTCACTTCCAAATCTTCCTCTAATTCTCCTTTTCCTTCTCCTTCTCATCTTTCTCTTTCTAATCACACCACATGAGACCTTCTCCTCTACCTCCTCTTCCTGCTCACTCTCTTCCTCCTGTTTTTTCTTCCTCCTTCTGGTCTTTCTCCTTCCGTTACTTTTCTTCCTTTTCCTTCTGCTCCTTCTCCTCCTCCTCGTTCTTGTCTCCTTCCGCCATTCCCAGTCTCCTTTCTCCACTTTCTCCCATGCTAACCTTTCCTCTCTCAGTTCACACCTTCAAAACTATTTACCTTTTGTTCATTACCTGTTTACCTTTCCCCGCGGTCATTTAATTCACACTCAGAACATTCTAATTAATTTCACACCTGTCTTTTCATTATGCTACTACTACTACTACTACTACTACTACTACTACTGCTGATTATGTTTCTTCTCACTCCTGTCAAGACATATCACAGTGCAAATAGAATAACGAATGGTGTAAACAAACAAACAAAAAAAAAGCCAATCTCTCTCTCTCTCTCTCTCTCTCTCTCTCTCTCTCTCTCTCTCTCTCTCTCTCTCTCTCTCTCTCTCTCTCTCTCTCTCTCTCTCTCTCTCTCTCTCTCTCTCTCTCTCTCTGCGATTCATGACATCACTTTTAAAATAAGGATTAGCTCTACGCGTTTCAACCTCTATTTGGGTCACAGAAAAGACTCCTTGTTTTTATCTTATTTCACAACTATCACCACCACCGCCACAACTACTACTACTGTTACTATCCTGACCTCAATACCACCACCACCACCACTACTACTACTACTACTACTACTATTGCTATCACCATGAAGTCTAAAGAATACAAGGTGATCACATAATTAACTTTCTTATTCTCTCAGTTAAGTACTATCATATTACCTCTATCTATCTATCTATCTGTCTATATTCTCATCGCTCAGGTATGTCAGTCAGGTGTTCGGCTGCTTGATTTGGTCACCTTTACCTGCCTTACCTGGGGCACCGCGGGTTACCTGGGCAGAGGAGGGTCAGGGTCAAACGTGATCTGATCCTGTGCGCGCCTCCCCTCCCTCGACCCAGCAATATAGTCTGTACCCCCCCCACGCGCACACACACACACACACACACACACACACACACACACACACACACACACACACTTGTCTACTTTTTGGTGTGGGTGTGGGTGCGGCGGGGGTGGGGCGAGGGTGGGGCGGAGGTGGGTATGTGTGCGTGTTTGTGTGTGTGTGTGCTTTTTCTATAACTCCGCACCGTCTTTTTTTTTATTCTCACACACACACACACACACACACACACACACACACACACACACATACACACACATCTATACACACATATACGTACACGAAGGTTATTTAATAATTTTTTTGTTTATTGTTTTTTCTTGTGGACTCAGATCGCCCAGGTGACCGTCAGGTGTAACACGAGACGGACCTTTAATTAAATCACTTTCTCTTTCTTTCTTTTCCTCTTCCTACTCCTCTTCCTTTCTTTCTCTTCCTTCCTTCACCTTCGTTTCAGTCTCTTTCTTCGTTTCTATTTCCTATCTTCTATTTCCTTCACAGACCTCCTCCTCCTCTTCCTCCACCTGCGTAGCCTCACCTGTGCTTCTTGAGGTGAGGTAAGGGAGGGATAGAGAGAGAAAGATAGAGAGAGAGAGGGAGGAAGGGAGGGCGGGAAGGGGAAGAGGGAAGGAGGGAAAAGCTGCTCACTGAACCTTCTCTCTCTCTCTCTCTCTCTCTCTCTCTCTCTCTCTCTCTCTCTCTCTGCCCTTGTGTCGGTGTAGCTGCAAGTTGCCATCTTTTTTTTTTTTTTTCTTTTTTTTTGTCAAGACCACATTCCTGGCGTGTTTCAACATGTCCCGCCCCTCCCCGTGTCCATTACTTTGCACACACACACACACACACACACACACACACACACACACGGCTAACTGTATCTATATTGCAAATTATATCTACGTCTGTATCTGAATTGCTCTCTCTCTCTCTCTCTCTCTCTCTCTCTCTCTCTCTCTCTCTCTCTCTCTCTCTCTCTCTCTCTCTCTCTTATATTTTTATTTCTTCATTTTTCTTCTTATGAATAAATCTTTGCGTTGGAGAGCTTTCACAATTCTCTAAACCGTTTGCAGTCGGTCTTCATTCTCTCTCTCTCTCTCTCTCTCTCTCTCTCTCTCTCTCTCTCTCTCTCTCTCTCTCTCTCTCTCTCTCTCTCTCTCTCTCTCTCTCTCTCTCTCTCTCATTTCTATTTCAATTTTTTCCTCTCCCTACCACACCACAGCCTCCCTCCACCGCCACCATCATCATCTCACATCTCCGACACCTTTCCTCCCTTTCCTCTTCCATTACACCCCACGACTCCCTTCCTCCAGCTATTATTACCCCTTCACCGCATCCCTAGCAGACCTGACCCTTCCCTTCCCTCTTCACCATTAGCATCAACCCAACTGCCATTATCCCTCTCTTAACAGCATCCCTCTCACTATAGACCCATCCTTCCTTCCCCTCCCATCTGCAGCATCCCCACCACCACCACCACCACCATATATAGAGTTGAGGAAGGGGAAAGAAGGGAAAGGAAGGAGGAAGAGGAGGAGGAAGAGGAAAGAAGGCCTATTTAAGGAGTTTAGTCTACCTCCTGCTGTTAGTGTGTGTGTGTGTGTGAGAGAGAGAGAGAGAGAGAGAGAGAGAGAGAGAGAATAATTATCACCGTCCTGGGAGACTTCAGATCAGCGGGGTGACGTCTCGTGTCTCGTCTGTCTTTCTCCCCTAAATGGAGTGTTATCAATTGCCTTCAGTCTCTATCTCTCCCACCCTCTTCCCCTCCCCCTCCCCCTCCTCCTCCTCCTCTTCCTTCATTCCGTGCCGAGAGGTGGACGTAAGTGGATGAAGGCGTAAGAGGATGCCAAGATCACACACTCACGTTCGCATCTTGGTCAGTATTCTCAGACGCCTTTGCATCTCATAACTATTTACAAAGGTTAAAAACAAGATCAAAAGGCTTCTAATGTGTGTTCCTTTAGGTACATGGCACGTAGGAAGGGTCAGACTACCAGAAAGGTCATATAACTACCCCGGGAGATTTTTTTTTTCTTTTTTACAGCAGACGAGTCAGTTCAAGGGCATAAAAAAGGAAACAAATGTGAAAAAAAGCCCGCTACTCACTGCTCCTTAACCCATGCGAGAGCCTTGTTAAAAGTGTCTATCTGGGCGTTGAGATGCTCAGGAGTATGGCTCATTATTTTATCTCCCAATCTCAGCATCGTCACCCCAGCTTCCGACACGAAGAGACTCTCCCTCTGACCTTATGCTCTCATCCGTTGGCTCAAGGTTGTGGGGGTGATAAGTCGCATGCTTCCCCCTGACACACACACACACACACACACACACACACACACACACACACACACACACACACACACACACACACACATATGGTAGGTCAGGGATAACCGCTATTACCAACACCAACATCGTGAACCTGATCGAAATTTAAGGGAGGAAAAAAAGGACCTGGAATGAAATCACACATTTGCAATTATAGTTACTGGCAAGAATAAGCGGAGAGGGAGACTGACTGTATAGGATGTGCTATTCAGTCGGTTAGATATTTAGTTAGTCAGTCAGTTAGTTAGTTAGTTAGTTAGTTAGATAGTTAGATAGTTAGTTAGTTAGTTAGTTAGTTAGTTAGTTAGTTAGTTAGATAGATAGTCAGTCAGTCAGTCAGTCTCAGATGCTAATGTAATCTCTAATGTTAATCTTAAATGCAGAAACAAGTGCCAAATGGAAACAGTATTATCCAAGTGTGTGTGTGTGTGTGTGTGTGTGTGTGTGTGTGTGTGTGTGTGTGTGAGTACGTGACCATTAGAAAAACAGTGAAAAAAACATAATACTAGATTGAAATGGAGAGTAAGGTACACACACACACACACACACACACACACGCACACACACATGCACACACATACACAGTCCACTGCCTCTCTCTCCCTCTCTCTCCACCCCACCCAACCACCTCCTCCTCGCCCACCTCGACCCAGCATCACACCGCCACTCGGCCCGTCGATTTACTCACCCACCCACCCAAGCAGCCCCGCCCTTGCCCCGCCTCTGCCCCGCCCACGCCGCACCCAAACACGTGCCTTGCTAATCGTGCCGCCCCGTAATGAGTTTAGGCGATCGACCTGTTGGCCTCGACTCGAATGGACGTAGAGAGAGAAGAAAAAAAAATAATTGATGCTAAAATTGATGCTAAAATGGGTACACGAGGATGCGAAAGGGAAGACTAATGGACGTGTACGGTGAAGAGAATAGGAAGAGAAAGAAAGGCAAAGAGAAGAAACGAATTAGTTGATACGTGTAATGGATGCTAAAATGGGTACAAGGAGATAAAATAAAGACAAATTGAACGTGTAGAATGAAGAAAATAGGAAAGGAAAGAAAATGAGGTGTAAAAGGTGGTTAGTGATAGAATGATAAAACTGAAAGGAGGGTAAAGATATATAAGGAAAGTATAGCTGGGTACACGGAGATACTTAGACAAATGAAAGTGTGGAGTGAAGAAAATAGGAAAATAATTAAAACCTAAGGGTGGAAAAGGACGTGAGTGAAGAAAATAGGAAAATAATTAAAACCTAAGGGTGGAAAAGGTGGTTAGTGATAGAATGACAAAACTGAAAGGAGGGTAAATATATATAAGGAAAGTATAGCTGGGTACAGGGAGAAAATTAGACAAATGAAAGTCTGGAGTGAAGAAAATAGAAAAATAATTAAAACGTAAGGGTGGGAAAGGCGGTTACATAGTTAGATAGATGAACTGAAAGGAAGATACGGATAATAAGGAAAGTATAGATGGAAGAATAGATGAAGGTATGGAAGAATAGGGAGAATGAGACGTTAAATATAGGACACACTACGAGAAACGAAAAAAAGAATTGATAAAGATGGAAGTTAACATGATAAAAAAGAGGATAAAAAAGATGAATTCACTGATAATACTAAACATCAAGACATCTCTCCACCCGAAATTGACCTCTCTTTCGGCT
>NC_066520.1:18090830-18125830 GCF_024679095.1 Eriocheir sinensis | reverse complement strand
TTAGCTGCACGTGTGTTTTGAGAAGTGGAGTTTACGATGAAGAAAAATAGAAGGGGGGGAAGAAGAAAAAGGAAGGGAAGAAGAAAAAGGAAGGGAAGAAGAAGAAAAAGGAGGGGAAGAAGAAAAAGGAAAGGAAAAAGAAAAAGGAGGGGAAGAAGAAGAAAAAGGAGGGGAAGAAGAAAAAGGAGGGGAAGAAGAAGAAAAAGGAGAGGAAGAAGAAGAAGAAGAAGAAGGAGGAGGGGAAGAAGAAAAAAAAGGAAAGGAAGAAGAAAAAGGAGGGGAAGAAGAAAAAGGAAGGGAAAAAGAAAAAGGAGGGGAAGAAGAAAAAGGAGGGAAAGAAGAAAAAGGAGGGAAGAAGAAGAAAAAGAAGAAGAAGAAGAAGAAGAAGGAAAAGAAGAAGGAGAGAAAGGAGAAAGAGAGAGAGAGAGAGAGAGAGAGAGAGAGAGAGAGAGAGAGAGAGAGAGAGAGAGAGAGAGAGAGAGAGAGAATCCCAGCTTAAGCATGACCTCACTCTCTCCTATGTCCATGACCAACACACCCACACACCCAGACCCCACCCACCCACCCACACACGAAGATGGACGTTCCTTCTTAGTCCAAAGTCGTGACAAATAATAAAGAAAAAATAATAACAATATGATTAAGAAGCCAAATGAGGGTGCATATAATTATTGACTCTCTCTCTCTCTCTCTCTCTCTCTCTCTCTCTCTCTCTCTCTATTAGCCACGGTCGGCCTCCTAAGCTTTAAAGAAAGTATCTCTCGCTTTCTCTCTCTCTTTTTATTTTCTTTCTCCTTTTTTTTCTTCATATTTATTTGCCACGAACGGCCTCTTGCTCTTTAACATTTTCTAATCTCTGCTTCTCTTCTTCTTTTTCCTCTTCCTCTTCCTTTTCCTCTCCTCTTCCTCCTCCTCCGAGATAGACTTCATTCCCTCCTCCCTTCATTTTCCTCACTTTTCCGATAAACCATGACTTCTTTCTCTCTCTCTCTCTCGCATATGTTAATTTTTTCACTTGTTTTGGATTTGCTTCTCGTGACGTCAGCGCTATCACGTGTCGAGAGAGAGAGAGAGAGAGAGAGAGAGAGAGAGAGAGAGAGAGAGAGAGAGAGAGAGAGAGAGAGAGAGAGAGATGACTGTAACACTTTTAAACACAACGTCGCTGGATTTACTAACAACAGTATAAACATCAATGATAAAAAAGTGACCAAAAAAAAATAAAAGTGAGAGATTGAAAAATTAGTAAAATTCAGCATCATAATAAACAGTGGGAGAGGGACGAAAATAATTACTAGGAGGAGGAGGAGAAGGAGAAGGAAGAGGAGGAGGAGGAAGAGGAGGAGAAGGAGGAGGAAGAGGAAGAGGAGGAGGAGGAGGAGGAGGAGGAGAAAATAAAAAAATAGCTAGATGATGAAAAGTACAACCGTGGGAACATCTCTCTCTCTCTCTCTCTCTCTCTCTCTCTCTCTCTCTCTCTCTCTCTCTCTCTCTCTCTCTCTCTTAGAAGGCTGAGTGACATCATCTTAGAAAAAAAAAAGAAAAAAAACATTAAAAAGCTAAATATAAAACAAAAACAAAAAAGCTAAACAAAAAAAACAAAAAAAATTAAAAGAGCTAAACATAAAAAGAAAGTCAGAAAAAATATAGAGAAATAAAGAAACCAAAGGAAAAAGAAAGGTGGATAAAAAAAAAACAGAAAAAAAGAAAAAGGCGGATGGAAACAACAACAACAAAAAAAGGAAAATAGAACAGAAAGGACACAAGTAGGAAAAAACTGGAGAGAATAAGAGAAGTGAGGAAGAGAGAGGATGGAAGGGTATAAAAGAGGAAGAGTTAAAAGAAAAGGAATTAAGAAGGGATCGAAAGAGACGGGAGATAAAATAAAAAGACGAGAGAAAGGAAGAAAGGAAGAGGAAGAAACGGTATAAAAGAATAGTTTCAAGAGAAGAAATTAAGAAAGGGGCAAAAGAGACGGTAGATAAAAGGGAAAAGACAAGAGAAAAGACAGTACGAGGATAGAAGGTTATAAAATAGGAAGAGTAAAAAAAGAGAATTAAAAAAAGCAAAACAGATAGATAAAATGAAAAAGACGAGAGAAGAGAAGAAAGGAAGAAGAGAGGAGAAAAGAAGGAAGTGGATGAGAGAGAAGGAGTTACGAAGATGAACAACGGGAAAGGGAGAGACGAGGAGAGGAGACGAAAGGACAGACGATGAGATGAAGGAAAGAGGAGATGCTGGGGAGGACGAGGATGCTGGTGAGGGTAAGGATGCTGCTGGCGGTGATGAGGGTAGCGAGGATAGTGGTGGGAGGGAGCAGGGATAAAACTCGTACCACTAATTACACTACAGGTGACACCATCAAGATAATTTACACTTTAATAACAAATAATACGTATACTTTACCTGATTACCGGAAGAGGTGGGGATGGAGGAGGAGAAGGAAGAGGAGGAGGAGGAATGAGGAGGAGGAGGAGATAAGGAGATGAAGGACTAAGATGCGTAGATACCACAGCCACACTCACCTCTGAAACAAAACAAAAGAAGATACATAAATAAACAGATAAATAAACAGACATATAGATGGATAAACAAAGAGATCAGTGCATAAATAAACAGAGATAAAAGAATAGTTTTAGGCGTCTCATACACCTCACGTTAAGGTTAAAGAGAGTGTGACAATGTAGTTAGTTAGTCTGTTAGGTTGGTCATTGTTAGTTAGTTGAGTGAGTGAGTGAAATAGTGGGTGAGTTAGTGAGTGAGTGAGTGAGTGAGTGAGTTAGTGCGTGAGTGCGTGAGTGAGTGAGTGGGTGAGTTAGTGAGTAACTGAGTGATTGAGTCGGTGAGTTTATCTAAGTATATACTCTGAAATTTACAGTGTACTTGTTTGATATATAGTTAGATAGTTAGTTAAGGAGTTGAATCATTAGGTAAAAAGTTCGTCTGTATGTTGAAGATCTAGATAGACATTTTTTTTATGGTAAAGGAGTGAGAGTTAACGTAAGTACTGAAATTTTAAGTTTACTTGTTACATAAATAGCCAGTTAGATAGTTAGTTACAGTTAGACTATTAGGTAAAAAAGATTGTCTGTATATTGAAAATGTAGATAGGACATTGTTTTCTGTAGTAGAGGAGGCAGCTCAAGCATAAAACAAAAACAAAACAAAAAAGTCCGCTACACAAAAACCCGCTATACAAATAGTTAATTAATCCCTCACATATCTAGTTTAAGCAATATCTGTACTTTTCAACCCTAGTAAACAGCTGTCATTTCTAACTGTGACGCGTGGCTGCCTGACTGAATGGCTGGCTGGGTGGCTGGCTAAACAGGTGCATCGCGGTAACTATACAGCAAGGCACGGAAAGCATCGACACGGCAAGCACTCTCATTCCCCCTCCCCGGCGCGTCCTTCATGCCTGCTTGTCACCATCAGCCAACAAAGAGTGCTGGCCGGGTGGCTTTTCACGGCCTGATCGAGAGTCACTGAAGGGCGAGCAGGAGACAGTAGAGGAGGACGTGACTCAGCGAAGGATTTGAGCAGAGAAAGAAGGTGAAGGAACGAGGAAGTGAGGCAGAAAGAGGATGCTTGTCAGTTCGGGACTAAAGAATATTGATGGAGACGAAGAAAAAAGGATAAATTGAATGAAACGGAAAAGACGATGAATGTATAATGAATGATGCTTGTGAGTTTGTTCAGGACTAAAGGATATTGAAGAGGCACAGTGATATATAGACGAAGGAATGAAGTAGAAAAAAAAGGAGGAAAAGGGGGAAAAGAAAACTGATAAGGAAAAGTGAAATGGAAAAGAAAAGAAGGAGCCATATACTCTGAAGGATGCATGTATACTTTGACCAGGACTTCAGAATATTGTAGAAGCATATGTATGAAGAAACGAAGAAATGAAGTCGGAAATGTATGAAATGAAGTTGCAAATAGTTATTGTAAGAACCGAGAGCGTCTGGGAATACGGATCTCTTAGCCAATCTTAAACACGTCCCTAAAACAAGATCATTCCACGGTACTAACACTGAGCAAGATTTTCACGGTTCAGTCAGGCGAGAATGTGGCGCTGAGGATGATAATGCAATAGTGATACGGGTGTGGCTGTAGTGGTGGAGGTGGTGGTGATGTGGCGTGAGAGTGCATTCAAGGGGCTAGTGTGGTTGATGCTGTGGTGTTGGTATGCTGGAAGTGGTGTGGCTTTGAGGTGGTGGTTCATGTGGTGTTGTTAAGGTATGGTGATGATGATGTTGATGATTATGATGATGTTGAGGTAGACATGACATACTTTAAGGGGAGACTTTGACAATAACTAAACCCGGAATTAGCTTTTGATAATCGGTTTGAGAATGAGGAAGAACGGATGATAGAGGGAACGAATAGACAGATAGACAGAAACAGATAGATAAAGGAGGTGAAATGATGAAAGACAGAAGAAACGAATTGATAGATAAACAGATAGACAGATAGATAGATGAAGAATATCAACAAAGGGGACAAAAATAAAGAAGAAAAGATTAGTGAAGTCAAACAGGGGAAGACAGGAGAGCATGAAGAGAGTAAAAGGAGTGAGAGGCGGATGATGGGAAGGAAGGAGTGGCTTGCAGACGAAGAAAAGAAGAAAAAGAAGGAGGAGGAGAATAAGGAAAAAGGAGAATGACTTAGGGGTGAAGACAGCTGGTAGGAGGAAAGAGGATATGAAGGACGGTGAGAAGGGAACAGGAGGAGGAGGAGGAGGAGGAGGAGGAGGAGGGTAGAAAAACGTGAGACAGAAGAAGGGGAAGAGGGGGGGAGGGGGCATAATGGGTACGAACAGGCAGTGAGCATGAGGTGAAAAAAAAGAGAAATGAAAGCAAGCAGATGAAAATTAGTGAAAAGAAAATTATATCAAGTAAACGTGAGAGTGAAAGCAACGATACTCTCTCTCTCTCTCTCTCTCTCTCTGATAACGACAGCGCGAAGCCATTTCCCTCCTGACAGAAAACTACAAAGAGAAAAGGGGAGGGCAGAAGCTTCATCTCTCTCTCTCTCTCTCTCTCTCTCTCTCTCGTTTCCGTTCCCAGGTGACACTTTTTGCTGTTGGTCGAAGTTCGCTGTGTTATCAAAAGAAGAGGAGGAGGAAGACGAGGAGAAGGAAGAGGAAGAGGAGGAGGAGGAGGGGTCATTATCACGCTAGAAGTTTCTCTCCCTTGAATGAAGTTAAAATTAATAGTTAGCGGCGGAAAGACCTGACACTCGATAGTAGTAGTAGTAGTAGTAGTAGTAGTAGTAGTAGTAGTAGTAGTAGTAGTAGTAGTAGTAGTAGTAGTGGTAGTAGAAGTAGTAGTAGTAGTAGTAGACTGTTCCCATTAATGTCAATAATAATAGATAATAATAATAATAATAATAATAATAATAATAAGAAGAAGAAGAAGAAGAAGAAGAAGAAGAAGAAGAGAAATAATACAGAAAACGGTCAGTGAGGGGTGGAAAGAAGGAATAAGGAAGAAAATAAAGTTAGTACAAATCTTCAAGACACGATAAGGAAACAGTGATAGAGGGAGGGAATAAATGAAGATATGGAAAATAAAAAAAAAAGGTTGATTTAAAGTAGAAGGGGAGAAGGAGAGCAAGAGTGAGAAGGTGAAGTGGAAACGGGAGAAATATGATAACTCTCTCTCTCTCTCTCACTGAACAAGAACAAAATATTATGTTTTAGGAAGATTAGGGAGGAAGGTTGCTAAAGAAGAGAGAGAGAGAGAGAGAGAGAGAGAGAGAGAGAGAGAGAGAGAGAGAGAGAGAGAGAGAGAGAGAGAGAGAGAGAGAATCTGGGACAAGGCATGTGATTCAAATACAAAATCAAGATGGAGGTGATGGTGATGGTGGTGATGGTGGTGGTGATGGTGGTGGTGGTGGTGGTGGTGATGGTGGTGGTGGTGGTGGTGGTGATGGTGGTGGTGGTGGTGGTGAAGGGAATATGAATTGAATTAGGTTACTTGGTCTAGGCTTTTGTGTGTGTGTGTGTGTGTGTGTGTGTGTGTGTGTGTGTGTGTGTGTGGAGATACAGAAACATGCGGATCAAACTCAATCCCGCGAGAAAAACAAACAAATTGGTAAACACACACACACACACACACGCACACACACACAAACGCACACACACACACACACACACACACACACACGGTTCTACGCCACACAGGAGAGAGAGAGAGAGAGAGAGAGAGAGAGAGAGAGAGAGAGAGAGAGAGAGAGAGAGAGAGAGAGAGAGAGAGAGAGAGAGAGAGAGAGAGAGAGAGATCAACAAAGGAAGGGAGAAAATAAAAGGAAGAGGAGAAGGAAGTATGGAGGAGATACCATTGTCCTCACTTTTTACGTGGAGGAGGAGGAGGAGGAGGAGGAGGAGGAGGAGGAAGAAAAGGACACACTATAAGGTCAAGGCTATGAGGGCCACCTTAAGGACTCAAGTGACAGAGAGAGAGAGAGAGAGAGAGAGAGAGAGAGAGAGAGAGAGAGAGAGAGAGAGAGAGAGAGAGAGAGAGAGAGAGAGAGAGAGAGAAGGCAGGGAAAAGAAAAAGCGAACATGTTATAAAGATTTCAACACCAGACATACATAAGCTAGTGTGACCGAATTCCTGACAGGCGGAGAAGAGAAAAAAAAAGAAGGAGAGAAGGGAAGAGAAGAGACGATTCCATTCAGTTAGTAAAGCGGAGGAAGAGAGAGAAGAGAGAGGAGAGAAAAGGAAGATAGGAAAAGATAGAAAAGATACCCAAAAGCGAAGAGGAGAGAAGGGAAGAGAAAAGAGACGATTCCATTCAGTTAGTAAAGCGGAGGAAGAGAGAGAGAAGAGAGAGAAATGGAAGAGAAGAAAGGAGATAGAAAAGATACCCAAAAGCGAAGAGGAGAAAAAAATAATGAAAGAAGAGAAGAAGGGAAGAGAAAAGAGACGATTCCATTCAGTTAGTAAAGCGGAGGAAGAGAGAGAGAAGAGAGAGGAGAGAAAAGGAAGAGAGGAAAGGAGATAGAAAAGATACCCAAAAGCGAAAAGGGGAAAAAATATGAAAGAAGAGAAGAAGGGAAGAGAACCGAGAAGCAAAGAGTCCGCGCAGAAGAGAGAAAAGGAGTTAAGAAGAGAGGAAAGAAAAGAGCAAAGAGGAAAGGAGAGATAAAAAAAAACGAGGCAAAAGGTAAGATAAAAAAGTCATAATGCAAAGAAATAGACAGAAAAAGATGTATAATAAGACTGAAAAGAAAGAGAAAAAGGTACAGACTTAGGAGAAAGAGAAGGAAAGTGGACAGAAAAGATATAGAAACGATAAAACTAAAGAGAAAGAGACAAACAGACGAAGGAGGAAGATGAAGTACAGAAAAGGTAATATATATGTAACAAGACTTATTAAAGAGGAAGAGAGCGACACAGAGAGAGAGAGAGGCACAGAGGAAGGAGCAAGAAGCAGGCAAGCAGGCAGGTAGGTAGTGGAGACAGGTGCGTGAGCCAGGTAAGAGTGTGAGAGGGCGGGAGGAGAGGAGGGGAAGGGAGAGGTGAGCAAGGGCACCCAGGATCAGAGGGCGGCTGGTGATAAGCTTGACTAGGAAAGGAGAGGAACGGGGGACTCACGCAATGGAGAGGAGGGAGAAAGGCTCGTCATAACGGTACTGGGAGACCAAGAAATACGTGAAGATTCTTGCATAAAGGACGGAATTATATGCGAAAGAAGGAAGGAAACAGAGATAGAGGCATGGAAGAAGGAAGAAGAGGGGGAGAGAAGGAAGAGGAGAGGGAGAGAAGGAAGAGAAAGGAGATAACGATATACAGAATGATAAAATGAAGGATACGAAAAAAAATGAATAGAAACATTATATGCGAAAAAAGGAAAGAAGGAGGAAGATAAAGAGAGAGATGACAGCAATGAACAGAATGAAGGAATAAGGAAAATAGATAAAAATGAGGGAAAGACGAAATAAAGTTAATAGGACAGAAGAAACATATGCGAAAGAGGGAATGAAGCAAAGAGGAAAACAAGGAAAAAGAAAGAAAGATAAAGTATGAATAACGAAATGAAGGAAAGAGGAAGAAAAGTGAAGAAAAATACCTTAAAATTCTTGCATAAAGGACTGAAAATATATACGAAAGAGGAAAGAAAAGAAGAAAGACAGGAAAGGAGGAAGGTAAGCAGAGAGAGAGAGAGAGAGAGAGAGAGAGAGAGAGAGAGAGAGAGAGAGAGAGAGAGAGAGAGAGAGAGAAGATAATTATGTATACAGAATAATGAAAAAAGCGAGGTGGAAATAAAGAAAACAGCAAATAGAAATACTTGATGATTCTTGCACAGAGGAAGGAAATAATATACGAAAGAAGGAAGGAAATTGATAGATAAGTATGGAATGAAGGAAGGAAGATAAAGAGAGAAGATAACGATATACAAAATAAAGGAATAAGTAGAAGAGATGAAAATGAAGAAAAGACGAAAAAAAAAATACAGAAATACTTGGACGAAATTATATGCGAAAGAAGGAAGGAGACAAAGAGGAAGGGGCATGGAAGAAGGAAGAGGAGGGGAAGAGAAGGATGAGGAGGGATATAACGGTATAGAGAATAATGAAATGAAGGAAATAAAAAAAAAGTGAATAGAAAGACATGAAGATTCTTGCATAATAGTCAGAATTAAGTGCGAATGAGAGAAATGAGGAGAGGAGAAAGGAAAAGAGGAAGAGGAGGGAAGAGAAGATTACGATACATGGAATAAGGGAATAAGTAAAGGAGATGGAAATGAAGGAGAGACACGAAAATGAGTGAATAAATGACTGGAAATGGAAGAGCGAGATAGTGTAAGAGAGAGGGAGAGGGAAAGAGGAGAGGAAACGGAGGAGGAGGAAAGAGGAGGAGGAAGAGGAAGGGTAGTTAACTGAGGACTCCTTTTTTTGTGCGTGTATTTCAAGGTCATTCTAATTACTGTACTTTGTGTAATTCTCTCTCTCTCTCTCTCTCTCTTTCTTCCTTCATCATTTCCTTCGTAGTCTAAGCCGTTTTTTCCTTCCTTCCCTCCTTCCTTCCCATATCAGTCCCTCCCCTCCTTCCTCTAATCTTTTCTCCTTTCTTTCCTCTGTTCCTTCCTTCCCCCCTCCGTTCATCTCTTTCTTTCTCTATTCCTTTCTTCCTTCCTTCCTTCTTTCCTTCCTTCCTTCCTCGCCGCCAGCCAGCCAGTGTCACCCTCCTCATTATTTCTTGTTAAAACGGAAGTCCTTTTCATAATATTCACTCCACACACTCTCTTTCCTCCACACACACTCACTTTTCTCTTCTCCTCCTCCTCCTCCTCTTTATCCTCTTTCTCCTCCTCTTTATTTTTTTTATTTCGTTTCATCCCTTCAGTTATATTTTTCATCCTCTTTTTCTTTCTCTCCTAACTTTCACTTTCTTTTCTTTTCTTTGTTTTCCCTCTCTTTCCCTTCTTCCTCCTCCTCTTTCTCCTCTTAATTCTTTTTTTTTTCGTTTCAACCCTTCTGTTTTTATTTTTATGCTCGTTTTCTTTCTCTCTTTCTCTTAACTCGTGTTTTTTACCGTGTTTTCTATGTTATTATTATCCATAAACATTAACTTCCTCTTTTCTTCTTTACTTTAAACGTCTTTCTTCTCCTCTTCCTTCTTTCTCTTTCTTCTCCTTTCTTCTCTATTTCACCTTCTCCATCTTTACAAACATTCTTAACCACGACCACCACCACCAACACACCCCTTCCTCCTCTTCCCCCCCCCTCCTCCTCCTCCTCTTCCTCCTCCTCCTCCTCCTCCTCCTCCTGCTTGCCTCCCACATCGCTTCTGCTTGAAAGTCGACGTAATACTAAACCAACAGCGACAAAAAGTAGGTTGAAAATTATAATGCTTTTACGGTCCCCCAGACTCTTGTATGCATAATGTGTGTGTGTGTGTGTGTGTGTGTGTGTGTGTGTTTCTGTAGACTCAGCATTTCTCACTCTCACTGCGACAGAAACAACCACCATCACTACCACTGTCACCACCACCACCACCACTATCACCACCATCACCACCACCACCATCAGGCAATGTAACCTTGAAAGCAATGTAATAGTCGATAGAAGTAACAAAAAAGGAGACGAAAGGGGATAAAAAGTTAGAAAGAAAAGTAGGATATGAAAGTAGAAGATGAAATTAGGAAATAAATGTAGGGAATAGTAGAAGTAGGTCAAAGTGATACAACAAAATCACTTATAAAACTAGACATAAACATACTTAGATAAACAATAAGGACACAACAATAATACGAATAATCAATCCACAGAAATACAAAAGAAGAGCAAAGAGAAAAGCAAACAGATAGAGAAAACAGAAGAAAAAAAGATAACCTTGATACACAAACACACACACACAAACATACACACACACTGACTGACTGCTCCAAATATCAATCACTCCTGCATTCAACAAGAGGAAAATAAAATATGATAAGTCTTGGGCGAGGAGGGAAATTCTTTTAGACTGAACTGATTCTATAAAATGCAAAGAAAGTATTGATGTGTATAAGACACCCGCCGCCGCTCTTACGACAGAACTGAAGGGAAGAAGGAAAAAAAACAAGACCTATAAAGAGAACTCGAGGTAAAAGAGAAGCAGACAACTAAACAGAATTGAAGGAAAGAGAAATACAAGAAAGAAAAAAGAAACCAGCAGAATTAAAGGCAAGAAAAAGACAAAAAGAAAAAGAAAGAAAAAAGACGAGCCGATAGAATTGAAGGTTAGAAGAAGAAAACAAGAAAAAGAAAGAAAAAAGAAAAACCGACTTAACTGAAGGTGAGAGAAAGAAAAAGAATGAATAAGACAAATCAACAGGAATGAAAAAAAATATATACCAAAAGAATAAAGACAGGGAAAAAATGAAAGAAAGAGAAAAAGAAAGAGATTGACAGATAGATAGATAGATATAGATAGATAGAAAGTTAGAGAAAGGGAAAGAGAAAGAGAGAAAGGTAAACTAGCATAAGTGAAGGTTAGAGAGAGAGAGAGAGAGAGAGAGAGAGAGAGAGAGAGAGAGAGAGAGAGAGAGAGAGAGAGAGAGAGAGAGAGAGAGAGAGAGAGAGAGAGAGAGAGAGAGAGAGAGAGAGAGAGAGAATTAAAACAAGACTAACCAGCCGATTCCACTTCAAGAAAATACAAAAAATCAAGTCCAAAAAATGAATAAAAATCAGTCTAAAACGTGACCTGATGGCGCGTCTCTTTTTGGAAAGTATTTAAAAGTCGTAAGGGAAAAAATACGTGGCAGTTGTTTGAAAGTTTATGATAACTCTCTCTCATCCATTCTTTTTATTGCTGCCACTCTTTCTTTCTTTAAACGCCCATTTCAGTTTTTATTTCAAGCTCTTTTTTTAATAATAGACTACAGTAACTTTTTTCCTCTATCTATCTATACATCTGTCTATCTATCTATCTATCTATCTCTTATGCTCTCATCAACATCACCTTTCTCGTATACAGCAAAGAAAAACTACCAATATCAACTCAACTCAACCTTCAGAAACCCAACAGTACCCACCAACCCAACCCAAGCCCAATCTTCACCAAACCCAAGCCCAACCCTCACCAAGCCGCAGCAACCTTCCCTCCCTACCAGTCACATCTTTATGCAAACTGTCGCTCTGTCCCGCAAGCTCTTCACCGCAGCTCTCGTTCTCCCCTTGACCTCCTCACCCCTCTCCCTCCGCAGCCAACGGGATTCGAAGCGCGGGAACGAGTCTGCCTAAAAAAATAAAAAAAATAAAAATACCTGCTTTGCCAATTGAGTGATTTGTCTTCCCTTGCTTCCACCTGTCTCCCTGTCAACCTCTTTTTCTTTACCTACTCGTTTGGGTGTAATACTTATACCAATACCAATACTAATACTATTACTAACACTAATACCAACACTAATACCAATACTAACACTAATACCAATACTAATACTAATACCAATACTAATACAAATACTGATACTAACACTAATGCCAATACTAACACTAATACCAATACCAACACTAATACCAATAATAATACCAGTACTAATACAATAATAATACCAATACGAATACTAATACCAATACCAATACTAATACCAATACCAATACGAATACTAATACTAATACCAATACTAATACTAATAATAAAAATAATAGTTTTAGTTCGCTTTGAGGCATATAAAAACTGGGATACATAAAACTAGGAGCGAAAGGAGAGCAGATATACAGTCCTAGATACATATTTTCGTTTGTTTGTCTGTGCACCTAACTGTCTATCTATTTTTGCTTCAATCTCTTTTTCGACTGTCCTTTGCTCCTTGACTCTCTCTCTCTCCCTACCTATCTACCTGTTTGTGTACTATATATGGATTCTGTGTGTTCGTTTCCTTGTCAGTCTGTGCCCTTGCCTAACTGTCCAAATATTTATGCTTCTACCTCTATTTCGACAGTTATTTCTTTGTTAATCAGTCAGACCTTACCTGATTTTCCTTTTTATCAGTTTATATCGCTCTCATTTCCTGTTTATATTGAGAATTCTGTGGAACTAAATCTGATTACTCTGATTTTGATAGCTGCTTCTGTATGCTTTTTAGGGTAGTGTGGAGTAGTGTAGTTTGGTAGTGTAGCGTGTGTCAAGTGTGGTGGGTGTAGTTTTTTTTGCATATATAATTTTTTCCTCTGCCCTTCATCTGTTTCCATTACCGTGAGAAGAAAAAAAGCTTAGTATGTGGATCTATCTGACTGTCTGTTTGTTTTCTTTCTTCTGTTGCTCTTTCTGTAACCCTCACTCACCTCTCTTTTTTTTTCTCTCTCTCCCTCCCTCTCTCCCTTCCTCTCCATCTCTCTCACACCTGCCCTTATCCTACGTGACCTATGCACCCTCACCTATATTTCTCCTCCTCCTACTCCACTTTCTCCCCTCCTTCCACCTCTCCCTACTCAGGCCATCCACTTATTCTCCACATGCGTCTTCCTTTCCTCCCTCCCTCCTCACCCTCCACCTCCTTAGGCAAGAGAAATGAGGAGGAGGAGGAGGAGGAGGAGGAGGAGGGTTTTCTTCAGCTCTTATCCCCTTCATCTCCTTTTCCTCCCCCCATTCTTCATGCTCTTCTCCCTTAATCCTTCTCCATTTTCTCTCTCTCTCTCTCTCTCTCTCTCTCTCTCTCTCAATAAATACACTTTCTCCATTTTATTTGTTTCTCCTACTCCTCTTCTTCTTCTTCTTCTTCTTCTTCTTCTCCTCCTCTGAAACTCCAGGAGGTAATTCACTTCACCACATTCGTGTCCAGACATAATCTTACACACACACACACACACACACACACACGAACACGAACAAACAAATAAAGACAGAAACTTGACCTAAATGAAGAGAAAAAGAGGGAAGGGAAAAGAGGAATAGAAAACAGAACAGGAGGAGGAGGAGGAGGAGGAGGAGGAGGAAAGATAACTGGAAGAGAAGGAGGCTGAGGGTGAGGGCAAACATGAAGGGTGTGTGTGTGTGTGTGTGTGTGAGAGAGAGAGAGAGAGAGAGAGATTAGAGGGAGGGAAGAATGGAGGTGAGGTCACTAGCACGTAATGCAGGAGAGGAGGAGGAGAAAGAGGAGGAGGAGGAGAAAAAATACTGGAGGGAAAGCTGCTTCTGGGAATACACTGAGCTAACATGAGAGAGAGAAAGAAAGTATAGTAGTAGTAGTAGTAGTAGTAGTAGTAGTAGTAGATGAGGAAATGAAAGGAAAAAAATACATAAAAGAAACAAAGGAAATTAGTGATACACTCTCTCTCTCTCTCTCTCTCTCTCTCTCTCTCTCTTTCTCTCTCATCCTGCCCTTACTTAGCTTATCGGAGGAAGGAGAGGAAGGGAGGGAGGGACAAGCGAGGAGTTCCCAAAGCATTTAATAATAACATCGATAACAAAATGCCAAGAGAGTGAGTGAGGAAACCGAGAAAGCTGATGACAAACTAACTATTCGTCTCTCTCTCTCTCTCTCACCGAACCTATCTATCTGGTCTTAACGCCTCACATGGGTAGATTTAGTCGATCCCGAGGCGCCGATTTCACTCAGCGCTTTGAACTCTTTAATCCGATTCTCCATGGACTCGTGAATCGATGTAAGGCCGTTCAAATCGTGCTCGTGTGTCAGTTTTTGTGCCGCGACTCGCTCCACACGGCCACTGTAATGCACACACACACACACACACACACACACACACACACACACACACACACACACTCAAAATCTGCATGCTGACAAGACAGACCCGTAATAAAGTCATAAATTCTGCGGTGAAAAAAAGATACTACGTGAAAGGTGAGGACAAACAAACGCACACACAAACAAACAGGAGGGTTGAGCAGTATGCGAGGTGAGCTGCACTGACACACACACACACACACACACACACACACACACACACACACACACACACACACAGACACACAAAAGGGATCCGTTTGGGGGTGATATTCCTGAACCTTAAATAATACATGACCATCACCCCTCATTAACAACAACAAACAGACAAACAAACAAACAAACACATATATTAATTTTCTGCCTTTTTATCTCATTTGTTCTAATGTTTTTTTTATTCTTCTAATTTCTTGTTCAATAGTTTATTTATTTTCTCTCTTTTGGATTATTTTTCCTTCTTCCTTTCTTTCTTTTTTTCTATAGGCCTTTAATTTATTTTTTCCCTCCAAGTGGCTGGTCAATAATAGTGGTGGTGGTGGTGGTGGTGGTCAACTAGCAATATATATAGATACCCTCAAGTGGTCTGGTGTCTGCATATATTAACCTGACGTCACCCATGGCTACAATACCGCCACTTGACCACCGCTAAAATGTCAAGAAGGGGTGGAGTGGGTGGATGGGCTGCTGCTTCTCTCCCCTTCCCCCACCCCTCCACCCACGGCCCTGCCACGCCCCCCTGCCACCCTGTCGTGATCTCTGGCATGTCCGAACTGACTTAAT
Organism: Eriocheir sinensis; assembly: GCF_024679095.1. Lineage (NCBI taxonomy): Eukaryota > Metazoa > Arthropoda > Malacostraca > Decapoda > Varunidae > Eriocheir > Eriocheir sinensis. The sequence goes on along the minus strand of NC_066520.1, from coordinate 18,110,872 downwards.
TAGTTTGGTGAAGGAGAACTTTATACTCAGATGAAGGAGATTAGGGGTTGGGGGAATGGCGGTATTGGTATGTCATTTTCAGAAGTAGTAGTAGTGATAGTAGTAGTAGTAGTAGTAGTAGTAGTAGTAGTAGTAGTAGTAGTGATGTGATGATGAATAGTAAGAAAGAGAACAACAGTAATAAAAGTCAAGATTTATATACTATCAGTGTCAATAAGAGAACAAGAAACAGATGAAGTACAAAAAAAATAAATAAATAAATAAATAAAAATAAATAAATAAATAAACGAGTCATGAACGGAAAGGTTACGATATGAACCCAACAACAACAACAACACAAAAAAAAAAAATCAAAACTAAACAAAATATGGACATGACAACAACAGTAACAATAACAACAAAAATGATAACAAAAACAATAACCAAATCAAAAACACCAACAAAGAAGATAATAAAAACGACAAAAAATAAACAACAAATGAAAAAAATACATAACCAGGCACAAAAAAAAAAAAATGAAAAGAAGGAAAAAATGAAACTAAAAACTTCTAGAAAAACATTAAGGAAAAAAACAAGACAGAAACTAAATAAACCATAGAACAAAAAATAGAGATAAAAACAAAGAGAGACAAATTAAGGAAACAGGAAATCCGCGTATAATATCTAAAAATAAAGTCTAAGGAAGCAACAAGACACACACAAAACTTAAGTGAGGAACCCGCAGACACAAACACACACAAACACACACACACATCACACAAACGGGCAAAGACTTGGTACTGGCACTGGGCGGCGTATAATTATGTGATGATCGTGTTGGGTGTAATAATACATAGACGAAATAGGAGACGCAAATGGCCACCACCACACCACACCACAACCACCACCACCACCAGAAGGAGTAGTACCAAGAATAAGAGGGAGAGAGAGAGGGAGAGGGGGAGAGGGAGAGTGAATTAAGAGAGTGAGAGGGACAGTGTGTGGGTGTATGATTTTAATGAAAGAGCGACTGTCTGGGAGTGTGTGGAGAGAGAGAGAGAGAGAGAGAGAGAGAGAGAGAGAGAGAGAGAGAGAGAGAGAGAGAGAGAGAGAGAGAGAGAGAGAAAGGGGGGGAGGGTATCTCTTGTTTGTTTGATGTTTGTGCATGCCTATAGATTAGTCTGTCTGTAAGGGTAGTCACCGTGTGTGTGTGTGTGTGTGTGTGTGTGTGTGTGAACAGGGGAGCGGTAAATCTCTCTCCTTCTCTCCCTCACACACACACACACACACACACACACACACACACACACACACACACACACACACATACACACACACAACAGTAATCTAACACAAACAAGCACAAACGTTTACACAGCCTCCCCAGCCCTCATCAGCGTCTTGACCTGACTTGACCTCGCCCAACTGAACACATACACAAGTTGCAAAAGTACTAGAAAACATAAGCAAGCAAAATGAAGAAAATATATGGCTGAAATCAACACATTTTATTCATTTAATTATTTATTTTATTTATACGCCCCACCCCCCACCCCCCAAAAAAGAAAGCACTAAAAGATATTATAAAGAAAGCAAAATATATAGAGCTGATTTTAAGTGATATTAAAAGACCAATTATTATATTTCTCAGCTAAATTAATATGGAGATAGCGTGTCATTTTCTTCATTTATTAGTATTCTCATGTGTTTTAGGGAACTGAGTCTCTCTCTCTCTCTCTCTCTCTCTCTCTCTCTCGAGTTACACCTGCTACTTCCTTCCTCTCTCTCCCTCTCTGTCTCTCTCAGCCCCTCCTCACCCCTTCCTCACCTCACCTTTCCTTCCTCCTCACCTTCCTGTCTGCCCGCGCCCGCCTCACACCTGTCCTTGGCCCACATACCTGTCCCACACCTGCCCAGCGCTCCTGTCTACCCCACCGACCTTACACCTGTCACTTTCTCCTGTCTAGTGCTATATATTGGTCTGTTCATTCAGTATCTTGGTATGCAACGCCTTCTTACGTTAATTATATCATCTATCTTATCTTGTTCCTTGTTATTTGCTTACGAAGTTATCATAACACGCATCGTCCTTACAAGTCACTTTCTCCTATCTCAAGAATTACATAAGTTCTCTCCGTCTTAGGTTATTCAACGCCTTCCTACATTTATAAGTATATCATTGTAACTTATTTTCTTCCTGGTTATTTGCTTACGAATTTATCCTTCTGTCCTTCCTTCTGTCACTTTCTCCTATCTCAAGCTATACATAAGTTCCTTTAGTCTTCGGTTACTCAACGCCTTCATACAGTTTAAAGTATATCAACGTAACTTATCTTGTTCCTGGTTATTTTGCTTACTAACTTATCACAACACATCGTTCTTACAAGTCACTTTCTCCTATCTCAAAAATTACACAAGTTCTCTCAGTCTTCGGTTACTCAACGCCTTCATATATTATTAAGTATATCAACGTAACTTAACTTGTTCCTGGTTATTTGCTTACGAACAAATCCTAACACATCGTTCTTACCTCTATTGCCTCTGTTTCAAGTTCTTCATCTCAGTTCTCTCAGTCTTAGGTTGTTCAAAGTCTTTCTACATTAAGGATATCCTCACACCCTGTTACTTGTTACTTGTTTACAGTCTTTACATAAATCACTTTCTAACTATTTATCTGTTCCCGCAGTCTTGGGTTGCTCACTGCCTTCCTTATCCTATCACAATATTAACCTCTATTCGCTTAACAACCCAACTTTATCTTCCCTTCATCCACTCAGAATCTTCGCATAGTAATCCTCATCTCAAACAATACTTCTGTTCCTTCAGTTTCAAGTTATTCACGATCTTCCTTACCCTATCACAAAATTTACTTCTATTCGCTTAACAACCCACTTCATCCTCACTTCAAGCATTCAAAACATTCTCTTACTAATCCTCATCTCAAACTATACTTCTCTTCCCTCAGTTTCAAGCTATTCACGATCTTCCTAATACTATCACAATATTCACTTTCATTCGCTTAACAACCCACTTCATCCTCACTTCAAGCACTCAAAACCCTCTCGTAGTAAATATAAGTATGGCCTAACCTTTTCATAATGTATACTGCGACTCATTTAACTAATTTTCCGTGCACGCTTCCACGAATTCACACTTTTATAAACTACCAGTGTCAACAGTCCACCACGCCTCATATCCTTTCCTACTTCGACTTTTCAAACTATCTATTCACATTACTATTGCTCTTATTCCTCTTCTTGCTCCTTCCCATTCTTTCCTCCTACTGCTCTTTTATTTCGTCACTGCTCTCATCTAGTTATCACAAGAATGACTCGGAATTGTCTCTGGCTCTATGTCACTGGTGCCAGATTGTCGTACTCAGAGCATAGTATTTACCGGTTTCTGACGCCTAACTATTGCCAAGAAACATCAGGAATTAACTATTTTAACGATGATTATAAGTGAATCTCCTTATTGGGGTTCATGAGACAGTTTTTGTGTCGGAAGTCGGTAAATATGAGAGGCTGAGTAAGACAATCTGGCATCGTTGGTCTATGTGGTATTGGAGAAAGACGGAAGGGCGTTTAGTGAAAAGACGAAAGAATTGTTATATCGCCGAAGGGATTTTCATAACGCGTAGGTGACTTTGGAACTTGATTATATCCTGACCTTTCACAATATTCACGGTTTTGTTTTTCCCTACACTTCACTTTCATCACCTTCATTGCGTCATAGTGTATTGGAAGTTGGTTTTCCTTCACACTTCCTTCGGTTTTCCTGTATTTTCCTTTTTTTTCCTAATATTACTACACGTTGCCTTTCCTGGATTCATTACCTTCGTTTCCCTTCTCATTATATTTTTTTCCTTCCTTCCTCTCTCTCTCTCTCTCCTACAAGCGTTTCCATTTCTTGGTGTTGTGAGGTGCGATTGATTGTAGTTTGTTGTTGTTGTTGTTAATTATACAGTATAGATTTAATTGTTCTAGTTGTCTATAGGCGATGTTTGCTTGTTTTGTCTGCTTTGTTTGTTTCTATGTTTTGTTTATACGAGTGTGTGTGAGGGAAGGGGAGGGAGGGAAAAGGAGGAGGAGGAGGAAGAGGAGGAGGAGGAAGAGGAGGAGGAGGAGGAGGAGGAACAAAAAAGAGATGGGGAGGGAAGAAAGACTACCATGCTCTTGTACCGTAAACACCTCCAGTATTTCTTAGTTTCCTCCTCCTCCTCCTCCTCCTCCTCTTTTTGACTGTGAGTGTGGAGTGGGGAGAGCCAGTCATCCACCCAAACTCCCCATAACACACACACACACACACACACACACACACACACACACACACACACACACGAGGCGCTTTTAAAACCAATACATTCCCAGACTCGCAAAAACATGCCTGGACGAGTGAGACAAAGGAAGAAGAAGAAGAAGAAGAAGAAGAAGAAGAAGAAGAAGAAAAAGAAGAAAAAGAAGAAGGAAAAGAAGAAGAAGGAGATAAAAGACGATAGAGACTAAGAGGCCGTAAAAGGACAGTCCCCCTCCCCCCCTCTTCTCACCTTCTCCTCCTCCTCCTCCTCCTCCATTTTGAAAAGCACATTAATTTAGAGAAACGACCACCTTCCCACCATGAAAACATTTCCGACTCTCTCTCTCTCTCTCTCTCAGGTTTTGGCGCCGTGACCTCTGATCGTCCTTTGAGAGAGAGAGAGAGAGAGAGAGAGAGAGAGAGAGAGAGAGAGAGAGAGAGAGAGAGAGAGAGAGAGAGAGAGAGAGAGGCGGAGGAAGGGAGAAGAGGGAAGAAGGAGTGGAGGAAGCGGGGGAGAGATGGAAAGAGAAAAACAAAAGGAGAGAGAGAGAGAGAGAGAGAGAGAGAGAGAGAGAGAGAGAGAGAGAGAGAGAGAGAGAGAGAGAGAGAGAGAGAGAGAGAGAGAGAGAGAGAGAGAGAGGAAATGATAAACTGACATCTATAAATACTGAAACCCTCAACGATTACACAAGACATCGATACAGGTTAATTAAAAGGCAGCCAGGTAACGAGAAACTGATAGCCAGGTGAGGCAATAAAGGAAATACAGGTAAACGCATCCACCTGAGGAGATAATTAACTGATTGAGAAGAATCGAAATTTGTTAATATTTGTAAAAGATGTATTAAGTGTTTCCTTCTCCTATGTTTGTTTGTCTTTAGTTTTATTTATTCTATGTCTTAAATTATTATTCTTTCTCTTTTTTGTTGTTTTTTACTTGCGTGTTTCTCTTTTATTTTTCTTCTTGCTCTCTTTATCTATTTGTGTATCTGTTTATTCTTCTTTTTCTTCTTTTGTTATTTTCTTATAATGCTACTGATACTGCTTTTTATTTTTGTATTCCCTCTCCTCCTCCTCCTCCTCCTCCTCCTGTTCCTCCAATTCATCCACCTTCACTTCTTCCTCTTTCTCCATCGTTTCTCATCTGGATCACTCACCACCTAACCTAATCAAACCTTCTCTTTTTCTTGTATTCCTCCTCCTCCTCTATTTCTTCTTCCATGCACCTCCTGCTCTCATTTGACATCATTCACCACCTAACCTAATCAAACCTTCTCCTTTCCTTGTATTCCTCTTCCTCCTCTATTTCTTATTCCACCTCCTGTTTTCATCTGCATCACTCGCCACCTAACCTAACCTAACCCTCATATCTGCATACCCACACCCACACCCAAACAACCCTCCCTTAATCAACCCACCCACACTTCACCTCTTCCCGGTAATCCCGCCCTCGTAGCACCCAGGACCGCCCCAACACACATACACACCCCGTCGGACACGATCAAGGGCGGGGAAACACTTAGCGCGTGAGATCTGAAGGGGTTCTTGAAGGCGGTAAGTTGATAGTGCGGCGCCGAGAGCAATTGAGGTGTTCTAATGGATGGTTGCTTGACTCCAGGTAGGAAGGTTGGGGTTGGGTTGTTTTGGTTTGGTATAGGTTAAGTTAGGTTAGGTTAGGTTAGGTAAGGTAAGGTAAGGTAAGGTTAGATTAGTTTCGGTTTGGTTTGGTTTGGTTTGGTAAGGTAAGGTAAGGTAAGGTAAGGTAAGGTTAGGTTAGATTAGTTTCGGTTTGGTTTGGTTTGGTTTGTTTGGTAAGGTAAGGTAAGGTAAGGTAAGGTAAGGTAAGGTAAGGTAAGGTAAGGTTAGATTAGTTTCGGTTTGGTTTGGTTTGGTTTGCTTTGCTTTGGTTTGGTTTGGTAAGGTAAGGTTAGATTAGTTTCGGTTTGGTTTGGTTTGGTTTGGTTTGGTTTGGTTTGGTAAGGTAAGGTAAGGTAAGGTAAGGTAAGGTAAGGTTAGGTTAGATTAGTTTCGGTTTGGTTTGGTTAGAGTTAGATTAGGTTAGGTTAGGTTTGCTTTGCTTTGTTAAGTTGGGTTGGGTTTAGCTTGGCTTGTGTATGTGAAGAATGTGTATGTTAGTTAATTGTTCTTAGAGACAGGCTGAAAATAGATGAGTTTCGGCTCGCTTTTCATTTTCTACTTGCGTATAAAAATGTTATAACGTCAATATTTTGGTTTATAAATAGTCCTCGATTCACTTAGCATTATTTTCCCTCTCTTTCATTCACGTACGACAACAATAAACAACAATTAGGAATCCATCTATAAAAAGCCATATTGTATTACGTCATTCCTTATAGAGAGAGAGAGAGAGAGAGAGAGAGAGAGAGAGAGAGAGAGAGAGAGAGAGAGAGAGAGAGAGAGAGAGAGAGAGAGAGAGAGAGAGAGAGACAGACGAGACGGGATGCTGCAGGTTGGGAAGTGAGGCTGAGGGGTGAGAGAAGAACAGGATGATGACGAAGGTAAGAGACAAAGAAAAAGAGCAAAGGAAAATAAACGAAGGAGAGACTGGCGAAGCAATTACGATGAAGCATTGTCTAGAAGCCGACTATGGTAATGACTCCGAGGAATGCATACGATGATGACGGTGATGATAATGGAACTAGTGACAAAGAGAAGAAGAAGAAGAAAAGAAGAGGAAGAAGATAATAGAACAGAATAGAAAAGAGAGATGAGAAGAGAAGAAAAAGATGAAGATGAAGAAGAGAACAGAACAGAAAAGAGAGGAGATGAGAAGAGAAGAAAAAGATGAAGATGAAGATGAAGAAGAAGAAGAAAAGAATAGAAGGAAAAATAGAAAAGAAGAAGAGGAGGAGGAAGAAGAAGAAAACGAAGAAGACAAGAAGAAAAGATGATGAATAAGAAAAAAAGAACAGAACGGAAGAGAAAAGAGATGAGATGAGAAGAGAAGAAGATGAAGAAGAGAAGAAGAGGAAAAGAAGAGTATATGAAGAGAACATGGGGAGAGAAGAGAAAACAGAAGAGAAAAGAGAAAAAAGAAGACAAAAAAAAAGAGAAGAAGAGAGAAGAAGAAAAGAGATGATAAGGAGAAAGAAGGCCAAAGACTGCAGCAGAAGATGGGAAAGAGAATCTCGCTAATGTTTTCTTTCACTTCGATTAACAATAAGATGAAGAAGAAAAAAAAAACGGCTTAATGTTGGAACTAGATAACCGGTTCTCGCTTCTTCCCCCAGCATCCTCCCAATCTGCTTCTCTCTCTCTCTCTCTCTCTCTCTCTCTCCTCTTCTCCTGTCGTTTCTTTTTTTCTCTTCTCTTTTCTCTTCTCTTCTCTTCTCTCTTCTCTTGCTCTCTTTGCCCTTCTTTCCCTTCTTCTTCTTCTTCTTCTTCTTCTTCTTTTTCTTCTTCTTCTTCTTCTGTCTATCCCCATCCCCTTCTGCTTATGCCCTTACCTCCACTCTTATCTACTTATCTACTCTCCTGCTTACCTTTACAGCCTGCTTTCTACCTGTTTCTTTATCTACTAACCTCCCTACGTGCCTCCTTGCATTCTAACCTGCTTTCCTCCCTGCTCCTCCTCCTCCTCCTCCTCCTCCTCCTCCTTCTCTTTCCTTCCTTGCCTGCTTCAATGTCTGTCTGCTTCTCCTCCTCCCCTCCCTCCCCCCCTTTCTTTCTTTGCCTGCTCGTCTTTCTGCCAGCCTCCTCCTCCTCCTCCTCCTCCTCCCCCCCCTTTCTTCCTTCGCCTGCTTGTCTGATGTACTGGGAAGACCGAGTGAGCTAAGATGACTTGAATGTTTGCACGAAAGAGGGAGAGGGAGGGCCGAACATGTGTGTGTGTGTGTGTGTGTGTGTGTGTGTGTGTGTGTGTGTGTGTGTGTGTGTGTGTGTTTATTTAGCAAACTAACCCGCTCAAAGACTCTTCTAAACGTAATTAAACCTCCGATATTTTTTTTAATGCGAATGAAAATAAAGCAAAGTTGAGTCTGAGAGAGAGAGAGAGAGAGAGAGAGAGAGAGAGAGAGAGAGAGAGAGAGAGAGAGAGAGAGAGAGAGAGAGAGAGAGAGAGAGAGAGAGAGAGAAGAAGAACAAAGAAAACGAATACAACACACCACATAAAAAAAAAAACAGGAAAATGCGGTAAATAAATCACTTACCGCCTAACAAAAACGATTAGAAAGATAAAAACAGGAAAAACAGGAAATAAAATGCAAACAGGAAATAAGAGGACTAACAGGAATAACAGGAAAACAGGAAAACAGGAAATAACAGGAAAAACAGGAAAAACAGGAAATAACAGGAACAACAGGAAATAACAGGAAAAACAGGAAATAACAGGAAAAACAGGAAATAACAGGAACAACAGGAAATAACAGGAAAAAACAGGAAAACAGGAAATAACAGAAAAAAGATGGAGAAAAGGGGAAATTCAGCCTTACCACCATACGAAGGAGCTAAAAATTTCCACACAAATAAAAAAAGAAAAAGAAGACCAAACACACATCTCAACAAAGCCATCAAAACAAGAGACAAACAACAACCAAACAACACCATCTCTTATTGACACGTCGAAAAAAAACAAAACAAAAATCAAAACAAATAAGTACCATCGCATTTCTCTGTTCAGGACACGACAAAGGATAGAACGAAAAATATAATAAAAAAACAAGAAAAAAGAAAAAGAACAAAAAGTGGCTCTATGCACCGTGGCCGAGAAAATAACACAGACGCACTGGCCGGAAAGGTATTCGACTCTCCCATGCAGGATACATAAGGGATACAGGATACATAAAGGATACAGGACACAAGACAGATACAAAACACACATAGGATAAAGGACACAGTAAAAAGATGCAGGATACAGAGAAGGGGTAGAAAACACACAAAGGACACAGGAAAGCAAGGATACAGGACACAGTAAAAAGATGCAGGATACAGAGAAGGGGTAGAAAACACACAAAAGATACAGGACAGCGAGGATACAGGACACAGGAAAAACATGCAGGGTACAGAGAAGGGGTAGAAAATACACAAAGGGTACAGGACACAGGAAAAGATGCATGATACAGAGAAGGGGTAGAAAACACACAAAGGATACATTACAGCAAGGATACATGACACAGGAAAAAGATGCAGGATACAGAGAAGGGGTAGAAAACACACAAAGGATACAGGACAGCAAGGATACAGGACACAGGAAAAACATGCAGGATACAGAGAAGGGGTAGAAAATACAAAGGATACAGGACAGCAAGGATACAGGACACAGGAAAAGATGCATGATACAGAGAAGGGGTAGAAAACACACAAAGGATACATTACAGCAAGGATACATGACACAGGAAAAAGATGCAGGATAGAGAAGGGGTAGAAAACACACAAAGGATACAGGACAGCAAGGATACAGGACACAGGAAAAGATGCATAATACAGAGAAGGGGTAGAAAACACACATAGGATACAGGACAGCAAGGATACATGACACAGGAAAAAGATGCAGGATAGAGAAGGGGTACAAAACACACGAAGGATACAGGACAGCAATGATACATGACACAGAAGAAAGATGCAGGATACAGAGAGAGAATGCAAGGCAGAAAAGGGATACAGAGAAGGGATAGAGGATACATAAGGATACAGGACAAAGGACACAGGACACACCAAATATCCAGGACACAAGACATGATACAAAACACACGAAGGATACATGAGAGGAACAGAATACAGGAAACAGGATAGACAGAGGATACAGAAAGGATACAGAACAAAGGATCCAGAACACAGAAAAATAATCCAGGACACAAGACATGATACAGAACACACGATGGACACAGGACAGGAACAGAATACATGATACACAGAGAATACAGAGGACAGAGAGGATAGTGGACAGAAAAGAAGCAGGATACAGCGAGGATACAGGTCACAGAAAACATACAGGTTACAGGAAGAGGATACAGGATAGAGACAGGTATACGAGGCGAAGATGATAAAGAGAGAGAACAAGAAGAACAATATGAAGAGCAATAACGAGAACAAGAACAAGAACAACAAAAAGACCACGAATAAAAAGCCAGAGCAAGAACAACAAGAACAAGAAGAAAATAATGACGATAACGAATATAGACAAACAGGGCGAAGGCGAAGGCGAAGGCGAAGACGAGGACGAGAAGGAAAAGGAGGAGGAGGAGAAGGAGGAGGAGGAGGAAGTTTGACAGGATGGAGGTGAGATAAGGAGAAAGAGAGGGAGGGAAGTTAAACGAGAGGAAAGTGGAAGGCTCGAGAGAGGTAAGGAAGGGAGGAGATAAAGGAGGAGGGTAAGAAGGTAAATTTAGGCAAGAGAGAGGTAAGAAGAGAGGAGGAAAGGAGGAAGAGGTAGAGTTAAGAAAAGGTAAGGTACGGTAAGGTAAGGAAAGGTAAGGTAAAGTAAGATAAGGAAAGGAAGGAAGGAGAGAAAGAGATAAAGAAGGAAGGTAAGAAGGAAAGGTTAGGAAAGAGATAGGTACGAAGAGAAGAGGGAAGAAGGGACAGGTAAATTTAAGGTAAGGTAAGGTAAGGAGAGGTAAGGTAAAGTAGGGTAAGGAAAGGATGAACAGAGAAAGGAGACAAAGAAGGGAGGAACGAAGGTAAGGAAAAGAGGTAAAAAGCAAATACCTATAGACTTCAGGTAAGGTAAGGAAAGGAAGAAGGGAGGGAAGGAGATAAAAAAAAGAGAGGAAGGGAGGTAAATTTAGGCAGGAGTGAGGTAAGATGAGAGGAAAGGAGGAACAGCAAGACTTCAATTGAGAGGAACGCTTAGGTAAGGTAAGGTAAGGAGGAAAGGAAGGAGGGAGGGAGAGAAGGGAGGGAAGGTGGTGAGGCATGTGAATATATCTGCATAATGAAGGGTGAATGGGAGGGAGGGAGGGAAGAAGGGAGGGAAGAGAGAGAAATAGGGGGGAGGGGGAGGGGGGTGTAATGTAAGGGTGTGGGCGTGCCTGCGTGTGGTACAGAGAGAGAGAGAGAGAGAGAGAGAGAGAGAGAGAGAGAGAGAGAGAGAGAGAGAGAGAGAGAGAGAGATTAGCAATAACGATAAGACACATAAGGCAAAGCAATATAAACACATCACACACACACACACACACACACACACACACACACACACACACGCTCGCACGCACACACACGCTCGGCTGCTCACGTGGAAACAGGATAAAGGAGCAAACAATCCCGGGCAACACATGACTTCCAAAACACACTGACACATTTTCCGCCACAGAACGCACCTAAGAAAAGACGAGAGAGAGAGAGAGAGAGAGAGAGAGAGAGAGAGAGAGAGAGAGAGAGGGGGATAAAATGAGAGATTAGAAGGAGAAAGAACGGATGGAAAGAAAACGAGAAAAAAATAAGCATGAAAGATTGATTTGTGGAACCATTAGGATGATAGATAGATAGATAGATAGATAGAGAAAGAAAAAAGAAATGCAAAATAAAAGAATAAAACGCATACCAAATAATGAACACGAAAAGAGGAACAAAAAACATAGAAAAACAAGAAAAAATGGAAATAAAAGGAAAATTCAGTCGTGCAATCATACAGAGAGAGAGAGAGAGAGAGAGAGAGAGAGAGAGAGAGAGAGAGAGAGAGAGAGAGAGAGAGAGAGAGAGAGAGAGAGAGAGAGAGAAATCACCTCAAGCATCCATTCCTCCACCTCCTCCTATTCTTGATCCTTTCCCCCTTCCCTCTTCTTCTTCTTCCTCCTCCTCCTCCTCCTTGCCTCGCCACACCCTGATGCTGTATTTACTGAGCCAATACCAGACGGGAACTCGATGCACACAAGACTTCACTCTCCCAAACCTACCTTACCTTAATCTACCCTACCCTACCCTACCCTAACCTAACCTAATCAAACCTCACCTCACCTCACCTCACCTAACCTAGCCTTACCTAACCTAACCTAACCTGACCTACCCTAACTTAGTAAACTAACCTAACTTGACCTTATCTAACCTACCTTAACCTAGCCTAACCTAACCTAACCTAGCCTACCCTACCCTAACCTAACCTAACTTCACCTAATCTTACCTAACTACCATAACATAAACTAACCTAACTTGACCTAATCTAACCTAACTTAACCTACCCTAACCTAGCATAACCTAACCTAACTTAACCTAACCTAGCCTACCCTAACCTAGCCTAACCACCTAATCTTACCTAACCTAGCCTACCCTACCCTAACCTAACCTAACCTTACCTAACTTCACCTAATCTTACCTAACCTACCATAACCTAAACTAACCTAAGCTCGCCTCGCTCCACCTCGCCCCTTCTCCGTCCCACCTCTTTCCCCACCTGCCCCAAGCATCCACCTTCCTTCCACTCCTTCCCCGCCTAATCTCATCTCAGCTCACCTATGCACTGCACCTGTCTTCTTCTTTTGTCTATTGTCTATTTCTGTTCTATATTTTCTCCATTGATTCCTTCTTCTTTTTACTTGTACTTCCTTCCTTCTCTTCCACTTCTCGTTTCTTGTATATTTTCTCTTTTCTATTTATTTGTTGGTTCCTTTTTCCTTTTTTTCTCCTTTTCTTCTCTTCCTTCTCTATGGAGTCCTTTTTTTTCTTGTACTTCTCTCTCCTTTTCTTCCATCTCTTGTTTCTTTCTTTTTTCTTGTCTATATCTTATCTGCTGTTCCTTCTTCCTTTTTTTCTCCTTTTCTTGTTTTCCTTCTCTGTGGATTCCTTTTTTTTCTTGTACTTCTCTCCTCTTTTCTTCCATCTCTCGTTTCTTGTCTGTTTTCTCTTCTCTGTTTCTTTTCTGTTGATTCCCTTTTCCTTTTTTCTCGTTTTCTTTTCTTCCTTCTCCCTGGATTCCTTTTTTTCTTGTACTTCTCTTTTCTTCCATCTCTCGTTTCTTGTCTTTTTCTTGTCTATATTTTCTTCTCTGTGGATTTCTTTTTCATTGTCTTTTTCTTCTCTTCTTTTCTCTTCCACCTCATTAACGCTCTCCCTAATGTGTTTTCCTTTTCTTAATTAGTCTCGTTTATCGCCTTTTCCTTTTCTCTCCTTGTTTATTCCTCCTTCGCAATTCCATTTTTCTTTTCCTAATTGTTTCATCCATCTTTTGCATGCCTTTCCCTTCCTCTCCTTAATGCAATATCCCTCTTTTCCTTCATTTGTTTGTCTTCTTGTCCTCTTTTCTGCTTTTTCCTCCTTCACTCTCCTTTTTTTTTCCTCAGTTTCCTTCGCTATTTTCTCTCTCCTTTTCCTCTCTTCTTATGTATTGTTTTCCCTCCTCTCTCCATCTCTTCCGTCCCCTCTCTTCGCTATTTTCTCTCTCTCTTTTTCCTCTAATCATTTCTTCTTCTCTCCAAGTCTTTCGTAGCTTCCCTTCGATACTTCTCTTCTCTTTCTCTCCTCTATCTTTTCTCCTCCACTTTCCTCCTCTTCGTTTGTTATCTATACCTTCCCTTTACTCTCTTTCCTTCCTCTTCCCTCGCCTCCTTTCATTACTTTCTCTCCTTTTCCTCTCCTCGTCTATTTTTTCCCCTCCCTTTCCCTTGCCTCCCTTTCGTTTTTCTCTATCGTTTCCCCTCCACTCACCTCCTTTCGTTATTTTCTCTCTTATTCCTCTCCTCTCCACTTATCTGTCTTTCCTCCTTCAGAAAATCTCCCCCACCACCACCTCCTCATCCTCCTTGGCCACCCTTCTTCGCCCCCTCCAGGATGAAGTGTTTCCTCCCTGACGTCACAGCCGCGGGGAGCCCTGAGCCAAGTACCGCCGCGCCGCCAGCATCAGTGGGAGGTAAACAAGGTGAGCGCCGAGTGAGGTCCTGCAGTTTTCGTACTCATAATATTCTACCCCGTTTTGTTTGTTTAGATTCGCCGCTGTTTCTGCCTCTGAGTTCTCCGTTTGTTACTCGTTTTCTTCGTGTTTGTCTTGTGTGTTCTTCCTTTCTCCCATTTGTTATTTGTTGTTCCTTCCCTTCGTCTTCTTCGTTCGTGTTTGCCGTGTGTGTTTATATCTGTTGTTATCATTTCGTTCTTGTTCTTCTTGTTCTTGTTCCTCAATGGTTCGCACTCTAATCTATATCCCTTTTCTTTCCTCGTCTTCGTCTCAGTGTTTGTCTTGTGTGTTTATATTTGTTGTCATCATCGTTATCTTCGTATTCCTCTAGTTCTTGTTCTTGCAGTAGTAGTAGTAGTAGTAGTAGTAGTAGTAGTAGTAGTAGTAGTAGTAGTGAACACGCCAACACAATCAGGACACCTCTCCTCCCGAAATTGACCTCTCTTTTTGGACACTCCTTCGACCTCTATTCAGGAGCAGTAAGTAGCAGGGTTTTTTTTTTAATATTTTTCTTTACGCCCTTGAACTGTCTCCTTAGCTGGAAAAAAAAAAATAACAACGCCAAAATCTCATTAAATCGTTTAGTGTACACCTGTCGGCCAGCATCTCACGTCCCCTTGATTAAAGTCACCGCCGCTAAGTCAGGATTCAGAGCACGTATACGTCTAACCAAGCAGGGGAAGCAGGAACCACGCAGCAAGCAAGGAAGGCGAGACGGGGCGAGGCCGAAGTGGAGGTGAGGCCGAGGAGGGGACGAGAGCGAGGTGGGGTGAGAAGGAGTGTCTGAGTACGTGCTGGGGGCCGAGGACGAGGCTGCATGTATCAGGGTCGGTCGGTGTGTGTCAAGACGAACAGCGGAAATTAGAGAACCAATGCTAATCAGGTTCTTGGTCACGGTTGGTTGATCGAGTTTAGGGAGGAGGGAGGTTTGAGGAGAGAGGGGGGGAGAAGGGGAATTGAGGAGGAGGGAGAGGAGGGTTTGAGGAGAGGGGATAGGAGGTTTGAGGGGGGGAGACAGTGTGTGTGTGGGGTCTTTCTTCTTTCATTTCTCCGTCTGTCTGTCTCTTCCTTCGTTTCTTTTACTCCTTTCTATTTTTCTCCTTATTCCCTTCTTCCATTCTCTTTGTTATTCCTCATTTCGTTCTCGTTTTCGTTCGTTCCTTCTTCCATCCTTACCTACGAATTCTTCCTCTCCTTCCTTCCTCTCTTACGTTCTTGCTTTCTTCTTACTCCCTTCGTTTCTTTCTCATTCCATCTCTATTTTCATTCATGCTTTTCTTCCTTCTATCTTTCCATTATTCTTTTTTTTGTATTTCTTGTCTACTGTCCTTCCTTCCATCCTTTGACACTTCCTCCAGTCTTTTCGTCCTTCCTTCCTTCCTTCCCTCCTTCCTTCTTCTCTTTCAATCAGTCTTCCTTCTTCCTTCTTCCTTTTCGCTTGGAGTTTCCGGCGGTAGAGGTCGCGATGACACACACACACACACACACACACACACACACACACACACACACACACACACACACACACACACACACACGGACTCCACAAATAATCAGAGCTGTACTTGTAGAAATAAATAAAGTCTCTCGTCACTTTAATCTACTTGTTTACATATTCGTTTCCGGAGGGGGACGATTAGAACACACACACACACACACACACACACACACACACACACGGACACGAGCTTGCCCATTCATAGAGGATATTTCTTAGATTTACTTCCTTACTTACTTCACTTCCTCAAGACGACCCTGACTCACTAGACACAAGCGAGGTCACCACCACCACCATTATCATCACCACCACCACCACCACCACTACCACCATCACCACGTAATCTCTCCCTCTCTCTTTCTCTCCCAACCACTCCCAACCACCACCATTACCACTACTACCACCATCACCACTCTCTCTCTCTCTCTCTCTCTCTCTCTCCCAACCACCACCATTAACACTACCATCACCACCACCACCACCACCACCACCTCCCCCCCCCCCTCAACACCACCACTGCAATAAACAAACTTTGGGCTCAGGTGCGCTGCGAAACTAAATACAGAAAAAAACATAGCAAGGAAAAAAAGTTATAAAAAAAACTCGCAAAACGTTGAAGCATTCCGACACTTCCTATGTTTGTTTGTTTGTGTTGTTTGGTTGATTCTCTCTCTCTCTCTCTCTCTCTCTCATCTAAAACACGAAACGACAGTCACGGTGCCATTTTACACACACACACACACACACACACACACACACACACACACACACACACACTAAAACGTCACACCTAATCTGTTTTCTTCCGTGTTTTTTTATGCCCTCTTTTATCTATGGCCGAAACCGAACCCGCCACCACGTAACCCAAGCCTCCGAGGGTCATTATGGTGGGCACAAGAAGCCCCGCGGGTCTTAATATGAAGCCACGAGGGTACGAGGCTTCCTTCTTAGGGGGCGCGCGAAGGGAGGGAAGGGCGGCAGAAAGGAAGGAAGAACTGGAAAAGGGAAAGTAGGAACGAATGCAAGGGACTGGAAGGAAAGGGAGAAGGGAGGGAAGGCCGGGCATGAGGGAAAGGGGACTGGAAGGGAAGGGGAAAGACTGGGAATGCAAGGGAATGGACTGGAAGGGAAGGGGAAAGACTGGGAATGCAAGGGAATGGACTAGAAGGGAAGGGGAAAGACTGGGAATGCAAGGGAATGGAGGGAAAGGGCGAAGGGAGGGAAGAACGGGCATAAGGGAAGGGGAGGACTGGAAGGGAAGGGGAAAGACTGGTAAAGAGGGATAGGAACGTAAATACAAAGGAATAAAGTGAATTGGCGAAGGGACAGTATAAGAGGCTTCCTAGAGGGGCGAAAGGAGGGAAGTAAAAATGAAAGGGAAGGGAAAAACTAGATGACTGGAAAAGAAGGAATAGGAACGAATGCAAGAGAATAGAAGGATGGGGTGAAGAAAGGGAAGAACAACTAAAGGGAATTGGAATAAACTAAAAGAATATAAAAGAGGTATTAAGAACATATAAAAGGAATTAGACGAAGAGGCTAAAGAAGGGGATTTAGAGAACAAAGTAAAGACATTATAAGAGGGATTGATGCTTAGCAAGAGAATCAAGAGGGTAGAGAAAGAGGAGTAAGAGAAAATGGGTGTAAAAGGGAGCCATAAGGGAATTCAGGAGGATACGTCAACAGGAAGAAGAAGAGTGAGGAAGGACAGGAGGGAAGGTGAGAGAGCTGGATGGACAGAGGAAGAGGAAGAAGAGGAGAGGAGGAAAAGGAGGAGGAGGACTTTGGGTGGGGTGAGGGGAGGAGGTGAAGAGGAGGGGTAACTGAGATGGCGGTGGGAGATAACACGGACACACTACACCTCCTCCTCCTCCTCCTCCTCCTCTTTTCTTCCCAACCCCGACACACGCCAAAAGCCCCGCACCCTCCCGTCCACACACACACACACACACTATTACTACTACTTCGATTACCATTAACACACTCTATTGTTATTATCGAAGTGACGTAAGTAACTTCAGGGCCTCAGGGTAGTAGACTGTGCTTTTACATTTCGAAAGACACATCTGACTGACTTTAGACAATCAGACTTTGTAATGAATATGGCTCAGACGTGACACAGCTTCCGGGCTAATAATAAGAAGAACAAGAACAAGAACAAGAACACAAACAACAAGAACAAGAACAACATGAACAAGAGCAAGAACAAAAACAAGAAAATACATCAGCGAAACCAAAATAGCTACTAAACGGATATCAAAACAGCTCCTACTTATAAATAAAGATCTTGAAAGAGAGAAAAACACTTCCAGAGACTTTGAAAACTGTGTAAACTTTGCTCTTGACACTCGAGATGGTAAGAGGAGACAAGATACTCAAGACTTCATGCAGTGAGAGGCGTATAAGCAGGTGAGAGAACAGCTAAACGTAGGGAAGTAGTAATAAAGAAGAAGAAGAAGAAGAAGAAGAAGAAGAAGAAGAAAAGGAAGAAGAAGAAGAAGAAGAGGAGGAGGAGATAAAGGTATTCCCTCTCACCTGGATTAATCACCTTTAGTCAACAGGTATAAGTTCTCCTTCTCACCTGAAAAAGAAAAAGAAAACAAACGTCAATAATAATAATAATAATAATAATAATAATAATAATAATAATAATAAAAATAATAATAACTGAAAACGAATTGGCACTCTCATGGTTCTATAATTAGCCGAATCAACACACACATACACACACACACACACACAGAGGAGGGGGTGGGAGAGGGGAGGGAGAGGGGGGGAGCTTGTAACCCCTCTAAGAGACCGGAAGCTGACCTCCCTCAAACTTCCGGCGTGTGTGCGTGTGTGTGTGTGTGTGTGTGTGTGTGTGTGTGTGTGTGTGTGTGTGTGTGTGTGTGTGCCACTTCTCATTGCCTTCCTCTCCTAACCCCTTGTTCTTCTTTCTCGTTCTTCCTTCCTCCTCCTCCTCCTCCTCTTCGTCCCTTTGCCCTTCATCCGCCGCATACCTCTACCTGTTTTTTTTTCTTTTTTTTCTTTTTCTTTTTTAATCCACGAGGCATTTGTACCCAGTGGGCGTCTTAAGAACTATGACCCACCCTCCTCACTTAATATTCTCTCTCTCTCTCTCTCTCTCTCTCTCTCTCTTCCTAAATTTGGTTCATGCCTGACTAAACGTGGAAACATGAGGAGGAGGAGGAGGAAGAAGAGACCTTAGATTTCGTGCTACAGAAGAAGAGAGAAAGAGGAGAAGAAAGAAGAGCAGATGGAGGAGAAAGATAGGAGGGCGAGGAATGGGGAAAAAAAAAAAGAGAAAAAAAATACAGGTGCAGTGGCGCGAGGAAGATGAGGCGAGGCAGAACACGTTTAGGCAAGTTACGGCAAAAAAAAAGAGAGCACCGGACGGAAAGAAAATGGGAGCGGTTGCCTGCTGCCTCCTCCTGCCACACCTTTCTTGCTCCCTCGCGTTAAGACCAAGACCAAGAGAAGTGTTTATGTTGCATGCAGGCTTGACTTCACCCTTTCCTCCCTCTCTCTTACCTCCCTTCTTCTCCCTTCTCTGTTTCTTTCCCCCTTCATTCATTTCTCCTTCTTCCATCTTCCTTATTCTTCAGCGTTATCATTTCCCTCTTTCTAGTTTCGTATCTCTCACTTTGTCTTTCTTTTTTTCTTCCTCCCTTTCCTCTCTCTCTCTTTCTCTCTTATTTCCCTTCTCCGTTCGTGTTTCTCTCTCTCTATTTCTTCTCCCGTTTTCCTTTTTTTTTTTCCTTCCTTCGTCTCTTCCTTCATCTCCCTTCGTACCTCTCACTCTTCCTTTTCGTTTCTTTATTTATTTTCCTTTCATCTTCCTTATCCTCTAACTTTCTTTATTCCTCTCTTTCTCCTTTCCTATCTCTGTCTTCCTTTAGGCTTATTCTTTTCCTCCCTCCATTCCCCTCATTCGCTTTTCGATTTCCTGACTCCTCTTCCTTTCTTCCATTTACCATTTTACATTATCTCCTTCCTTCTCACCTCCCTCCTCTTCTTCATCCCCTCCTCTTTCTTCCCTTCCCTCCCTCTCTTAGCTTCGCCTCAGTAAGTTTCGAAGGAGGACTAAGAATGTTCATCAGTCAACCAGTTAGTCAGTCAGCCAAGCGGTCAAAACGAGTCTACTTCAAACATGCAAATCTTTTAAAACAGCTTCCTTGGTTGGCGGGGCAGATGAGTGTGTGTGCGCGTGTTTGTGTGAGTGTGTGTTTGTGTGTTTGTTCGCAAGAGTGTAAGAGCCTTTTATGAACTGTTGCACCGCTGTTGTTAGTTAGGAGTTAACTGTTGTCTTGCCTCCACAGCCCTCTTCGATCAGTGAGGTCATGGTATGTGTGTGTGTGTGTGTGTGTGTGTGTGTGTGTGTGTGTGGGTGGGTGATTTGTTTTTTTTTTCCTCTCTTTCTCTCTT
>NC_066520.1:18033330-18083330 GCF_024679095.1 Eriocheir sinensis | reverse complement strand
CTATATATTTGTGTGTGTGTGTGTGTGTGTGTGTGTGTGTGTGTGTGTGTACTACTTGTCTCTGCCAGTCCATTGTCCTCTCTCTCTCTCTCTCTCTCTCTCTCTCTCTCTCTCTCTCTCAGGTTCCCACGGGTGTTGGACGCACAGGGACCACCGGTTACACAGGTCTTGCGGGACTGCTGCCACAAGGGGAGGAGGAGGAGGAGGAGGAGGAGGAAGGGCAAGAGTGCAAGGAAGGAAGGAAGGAAGGAAGGAGAAAGTGGATAGAAGGAAGAGGTAAGAGAGGGTGAGTAAAGTAAGAGATAATAAATGAGTGGAGGAGGAAACATGGAAACATGGAAATGCAGGCAACAGAAAGTCTATTGGCTCATTACGAGGTCGCCCGCTTGGGTGATTAATCTGCTCGACTGCCACTAGGGGCTTGAGGAGCAGATGAAAGCACCTCGTTATTCAGTTTACTCCCGACGCAGCGAAATGACGGTCGATTCTATATTTGAAGGAGTTGATGGTATTCGCATTTACTACTTCTGAGGGAAGATTGTTCCAGTCGCGGATGACTCGGTTTGAAAAGAAACTCCTTCCAATGCCTGGAGGAAGAGTTAGTGTGCAAGGAAGGAAGGAAGAGAGAGAGAAATTTAGTGGATGGAAGGAAGAAAAAGTGAGAGGAAGAGAGAAGAAAATGAATGACTGGAGGAAAGGAGGGAGTGAAGGAGTGGGTGAGGGAGTAGAGAGGGAGTGACGAAGGAGTATGAAGAGCTGAGAGACAGACAGAGGGGGGAGGGAGGGGGAGAAGAATTAGGGAGAGGGAAATGGAGGGTGAAGGACCTGAAGGAGCATATGCTTAAGAAACGAAGATGGGAGGAAAGAAGAGAAGGAAGGAGGAAAGAAGGAGGAGAAAGAAGAGAGATTAGGAAGGAAGAGTGAAACGAAGGAAAGATGGGAGGAAGAAAAAGAGAAGATAGTAAGGAAGGAAAGTAGAAAGGGATAAAAAGGAAAAGGAAGGACGGAAAGGAAAAAAAAGGTAAGCAAGGAAAGAACGAAAGAAGGATGTGAGGAAAAGAGAAGAAAAGGAAGAAAGAAAGGAAGGAAAGCAAATAGGGATAAAAAGGAAAAGGAAAGGACGGAAATAGTAAATGAAGGATAAAAAAAGATTTAAAAAAATAGAAAAACGACGTAATACAGATAAGGAAAGAGGAGGAGGAGGAGGAGGAGGAGGAGGAAGGAGGAAGAAACATAAGCGTAGCAAAAGTAAAATGAAAAGAAAATGGAAAGAAAGTAAAATCAGGGAAGTGACATGAAGGAAATTTCTTTATAAAAATCTACTTCCTCTTCCTCCTCCTCCTCCTCCTCCAGCTGGCCCTAATACGTATAACAACTTTTTATTTCCTCTTTGTCCTCAAGTCAGCCTTCTCTCTCTCTCTCTCATACTGCCCGCCCCTTTCTCACTGAGAGAGAGAGAGAGAGAGAGAGAGAGAGAGAGAGAGAGAGAGAGAGAGAGAGAGAGAGATAACCCTTCTATGCATGCTTTCAATCCCTTTAACTCAGGTCGGCGGATCTTTAAACACACGATTAGATAAGTCCCTCCTACGCCCTCACTTCCTCTCCTCTAACTCCCCCCCCTTCCCCTTTACTCCCCCTCCTCCTCCCCTCATATGAATCACTCCACTATTTCTTTCTTTTCTGTCGCTCCATTTTTCCTCCACAATCACATAAACCAATTTCTATTTTTCCATTACCATAGTTACACCTCTCTATCTCTCTTCCTCCTTCTCTATCTCTTTTATGTTCCCTATCTAGCTCTCTACCTGATCCTCCATAGAAGCTTCAGTCCATTACTTAACACCATACCCTCTTATATCTTTACTAATACCTCTTTCCCTTTTTGTTACATCTTCCTTTCATCCGTGTCCCTCCTTCCTTTCGATTTCAGTTCTTCTTCATCGTTAAAGATACTGTTTAAATCACTAAATGGCAGAGAAATTAAAGTTAAAAGCCATTGTTAACAGATGGATTACTGTAGCAGCCATCATTATTAGCAATGAATTCATGTATAAACCATTACTAGCAGATGTATTGCTATAGAAGACATTATTAGCAGAAAAATTACTGTTCAAAATATCAGCAAGGAAATCACAGCAAACTCATCCACCTCTCATCCACTTCTAGCACCCATCACTCTCCACTCACCTATCTACCCACCTCTCATTTCTATCACCTCATCCCGTACCACCATCCATCTCCACCCTCAATACCTGTCCGCCCACTCTCATATCTATTAAAGCATGTTGTCGGCGCGTTCACACAAATAGGTGCAAAGCGATCAATATGTCACTCAGTACAAAGCCGCGAGCGTCAACCCCCAGCGCGGCGACCTTTGTGGAAACTGATAAGCCGGTGTGACAGGTGAGTGAGGAGAGGACAGGTGAGCTAACGCACGTATACTCAGGTGAACGACGCAATGCAACTCACCTTTATTAACACCTGCAAGCCGCTGTGATGTCGTCTCTCACGTATCTGTAAAAGGTAGCGAAAAGGGAAAGTGAGTTAGCTATTTCAGGAAGGGAAGGAAAAAGGGAGGAAGGAGAGATTGGACGGGAAAGTGAGTGAGTGAGGGAGGGAGAAAAGAAGGGATGGAAGGGAAAGTGAGATAGCTATTGATTGAGGGAGAGGAAGGAAGAGATGGAAGGGAAAGTGAGTGAGGTGCTGAGGGAAAGAGGGAGTGAGGAAAGAAGGGAGAGAAAAGGGAAAGTGAGAGAAGAGGGAGGAAAGAAGGAAGGGATGGAAGGGAAAGTGAGTTAGCCATTGAGTGATTGACTAGGAAAGGGAGGGAGGTAGGGATGGAAGCGAGGGGAGAAGAGCAGAGAAGGCAGTGATTTCATGAAGTGCTGCATCTCTCTGTGTGTGTGAAGAAACAACGAGTGGGAAAAAGTGATGTTGCAACTGTGTGTGAGGGAAGGGGAGAGGGGGGGAGACTTCCTGCGTATGAGCGTAAGATGAAGTGAGATGAGATGCTACTACTACTACTACTACTACTACTACTACTACTACTACTACTACAATCATAAGCATCAATCAGCATAGTAAAATGAAGCCAGGATGTGTATAGTGATATTAATGATGAGGTTAATGACAATAGTACTAACGATAATGATAATGATAAAAATAATGATGACAATACATAAACAAAGAGGTGAATCATTATTAAAGCAACACCACCACCATCACTGCTTCACCACCACCATCACCACCATCACCACCACCACCACCACCACCACCTCTCTCTCTCTTTGATCTTTCCCGCTCGTGATTAAACCAACACCGATTATGGAAGGGGTAAAAAAAATAATGAAAAGAATAAAAAAAAATAATTAAAAAAAGATTGATGGAGCACTGCAATGAATGATAAGCTGTAATGGAGAGAGAGAGAGAGAGAGAGAGAGAGAGAGAGAGAGAGAGAGAGAGAGAGAGAGACGCACACCTGCCATTTCTTTTCACTCACTTCCCTTTCCTCCTCCTCTCCTCCTCCTCCTCCTCCTCTTCCTCCTTGTTCCTTAAGCCTGAAAGATCCCACAAGCCTTACACCATTCTCTCTCTCTCTCTCTCTCTCTCTCTCTCATTGTATCCACCTATTTGTTATTCCACCTGTCATACTTCACAAACTCATCCATCATCTCCTCCTCCTCTTCTTCCAGTCACCTTCATCCTCCTCCAAAAATTATCTTCGTGTGTGTGTGTGTGTGTGCCGCTACGCATTGGAGGGAAATGAAGACCTGTCAGAAAGGGGGGTGGAGGTAAAATGAGAAGATGGGAAGGAAACGGAGGAAATTCTCACGGTTGGAGAGAAAAAAAAATTGTACCAAAGGAGTTCAGAGTGTAATGCTATCCTATCGAGAGAGAGAGAGAGAGAGAGAGAGAGAGAGAGAGAGAGAGAGAGAGAGAGAGAGAGAGAGAGCACTTTAACTCCCTCCCACGCCTACTGCGCCCCTCCCACATACTCCTTACCTCCCAATTTAGCTCCATTACCCTTCAAAACTCTCTCTCTCTCTCTCTCTCTCTCTCTCAAACCGAATTTTCACTCTTGGAACAATTTTAAACTTCTCCAATGCTTCCTCCTCCTCCTCTTCTCTTCCTCTTCTCTTCCTCTTCCTCCTCTTCTTCAGGTCTCGAGGTTCTCCATACTAAGTCAAGTTTTCAAATCCACTTTTTTTTTTCTTCCTTCCCACCGTCTCGTCTCCCTGCCCCACCCTCTTCCTCCTTCCTCCCATCTACCTAAGGATGCCATCTCTCTCTCTCTCTCTCTCTCTCTCTCTCTCTTAGTATGGCTGTGTGAAAAGATAGCCTGTTGGTTGTGTCCACTCTACTACTACAACTACTACTACTACTACTACTACTACTACTACTACTACTACTACTGGTGGTGCTGTTACTGCGACCATCACCTTTACCTGTATCCTCTTCGGTCCCATCAAGACACCACCACCACCACCACCTTCAACACCACCACCACCACCTTCAACACCACCACCACCACCCAACCATAATACCTGCCCCTCCTGATACGCTTAAACCTGTCCTATCACCACCAACACCACCACGCCCATTACCACCACCACCACCACTACCACCACTACCACCACCACCACCACCACTACCACCACCATCACTATACACTACACACACGCACTATATTATTGCTCTTCCATACAAATAAAGTAGTCTCGTCCATCCAGTGCCGTGAATTGTTTTAAAAGTCATGATGTTATTTATTTACGGTGCTACAACATCGCTCTAATAAAGTGGACCTGAATATCACACTGCAAATAAATAATAAATTGGATGAAAGACACTGGATATGAATGCGGACGCGGGTTGATGTGAGTAGTATATAAAAGAGTAACGCTGTATTGTTATTGTGAATTATTTATTATTCTCTATTCCTCTCCTCCCGAAATTGACCTCTCTTTCGGCCACCTCTTTTGATTCTTTTCTGTAGGAGCAGCGAGTAGCGGGCTTTTTTATTATTGTTTCCTTTTTTTGTGCCCTTGAGCTGTCTTCTTTGTTGTAAAAAAAATAAAAATAAAAGCTAAATCACAATATATTCCCATTTGTCAAACGTACTTATCTTTCGGCCACCTCTTTGGATTCTTTTTAGGAGCAGCGAGTAGCGGGCTTTTTTTTTTTATTAATGTTTACTTTTTTGTGCCCTTGAGCTGTCTCCTTTGCTGTAAAAAAAAAAAAAAAAAAAAAAAAAAAAACATATGAACAAACTAATGGTCTGCTGGTGACGGTTAAATACGTTTGTCAAATTGATTCGGTATTCTCAGACGGGTTCGGCTCTTGAAACAAATATTCCCAAAGGTCACAAAGGATATTAGTCTTATTCGCATGAGTGTTTTCCACGTTCATGGTGCAGAAGTCTCGTCAAACTATCCCTAGGCCCATAAAACTACCCATGGAAATACCTACAACACTCTCTATATACGAAAGCCAAATCAAATGTTGGTGTGTAAGCCCCGTTTGAAAATATGGGACTTATATACACTTGCTAAACAATTCGCAAACACAAATATTTCGTTATAATGATGGCTAATTAACAACACAGGCTCAGCGGCTCTCAAAATCATCGGAAGAGCCACTCCTACCGCGAAACAGGGAAAGGAGAGGAAAGGGAAGGAGAGGAGAGGGAAGAAGAGGCGATCAGCTGTCCTCGGTGCTACCAAAGAGAGGTCGGTATTTTCAGACGCTTCCACCTCTCACCTCAACAATTTCCAAAGGCCAAAGAGGAGATCAATCGGATTCTAATGAGTGTTTCTTTAAGTTCATGGTACAGAAGAAGGATCAAACTACAAGAAGGGTCACAAAACTACAACTGAAAATGATCAAACTCCTACGAAAGCCTTGTCAAATATGCGTGATTGGACGCTGAAATGTTTAAAAATATGATCCATGACCCAGAGCCTCCAGGAAGCGTCACACCGGCCAATGAGCGTGTAATGTGCAAGAAGGCTGACGTGTGATTGGGTGAGGCGGCGAGCACGTGGTTGGTGTTTTCTTTAGCGAGGTTACGACGCCTTGACGCGGCTAAGCTGGGGCGGGGCGGGTTAAAGCTCCTATCCTCGGCCCTCCAAGCTTACCAGTGTTGCCAACCTGTGCGTGACGCTTGTGGCTCTGGCTTTTTTGTTGGTGTTTGTTAGTGTGTGCAAATGAGAATGACTGAGTGATTGACTGCGGAAAAGGAAGAGAAGGAGGAGGAGGAGGGATAGGCGAGAATTATGAAGGAAAAGGAAACGTATAGAAAAGACGAAGAGAAAGAAGAGGAAGTGAGAAAGGAGAATGAGGAAGAGGAAGAAGAGAAAACAAGAAGAAATATAAAGAGAAACCGAGAAGGGGAAAAGGAATGGATGCGGGAGGAGGAAAACAGAGAAAATAACAAGGAAAAGGAAACGTATAGAAAAGAAGAAAAGAAGGAAGAGGTTGAGAAAAAAAAAGGATGTGAGAGAGGAAAATGA
Source organism: Eriocheir sinensis (assembly GCF_024679095.1). NCBI lineage: Eukaryota > Metazoa > Arthropoda > Malacostraca > Decapoda > Varunidae > Eriocheir > Eriocheir sinensis. Next base: position 18,076,821 of record NC_066520.1, on the reverse strand, counting down.
GGAAGAGGAAGAAGAGAAACTAAGAAGATATATCAAGAGAAAGCGAGAAGGAATGGAATTGAAATAGAAGGAAGAAAAAAAAGAGAAAATGAATAGGATGATAAAGAAAGGATAGTTTGAAGAGCAAGGAAGAACAATAAACCGTTTCCTGATGACTTTTTTCTTCCCTCGTTCTTCCTGTCTTCCTATAGTGATAACATGGTGGGAAAGGGAGACACACACACACACACACACACACTATGGTCTTGATAATGGTGTTTTTGTGTAAGGATAAGCGACACACATTATTTTCCCTTCATTTTTTTTCCTAACACAATTTAACACTTATCCGCCATAGCCTACTCCTTGCTTCCTCCCATCTCAGGCGGAGTAAAAAGAACATAGTAGTGGGTTCTGGGAAGGAGAATAATGGGGCTTTCTTTCCTTGTGGTTATTAAATACTTTCTACTGTGATTCTGTATTAAAATTGAGTGTGATGGAGAGTAAGAGACACGAGAAAGGGAAGAGGATGAAAAAAAGGGAAAATAGAAAGAAATATCATGAAGAAGCGACATGGATGGAGAAGGAATGGATGATGTAAAAGAGGAAGAAAAAGAGAAAATGAGAAGGAAATGGAGGAAGGCGGCGAAAGAAGAGAAAGAGATGCAGAAAGGAGAGGAAGGAGATAATAAAAAAACGTAGATTATGGAGACGGAAAACAATGTAGAGAGGAAGAATCTTATGTTAGTCTACATATAATAATAATAATAATAATAATAATAATAATAATAATAATAATAATAATAATAATATGAAGTAGTGTGACCTAAACATGTTAAGCTTATATTATTTACTAACCCCGATATAGAAATTTGATAAAGCTACTACTACTACTACTACTACTACTACTACTACTACTACTACTACTATTACATGAAGGAAAGCAAGAACATCAACGCTGCAAAAGGATTATCTTCTTGTACACGTAAAATCGTAATAATTCTGATCATTTCCAAAACTTCATTAAGCGACATCACGATTCTGTGCGACAATATTATAGCATTATCTCTCTCTCTCTCTCTCTCTCTCTCTCTCTCTCTCTCGGGGCAGCGGCTGGAGCGTCACTTTTTCTCTACCTTTCTCCTTAGGTATGCAGGTGTTAGGGGTGGCATACCAGAGCCTCTCTCTCTCTCTCTCTCTCTCTCTCTCTCTCTCTCTCTCTCTCTCTCTCTTAGGCAAGTGCAAGATGTGTATTATTTCTTAATCTCTAGTCTTGATTAACGCGAGAGAGAGAGAGAGAGAGAGAGAGAGAGAGAGAGAGAGAGAGAGAGAGAGAGAGGAGAAAAAAAGAGAAGAGGAAAACTGCGCATATAAGTTAACGAAAGGAAGTCAAGGATGGGAAAAAAGAGAGAGAGAGAGAGAGAGAGAGAGAGAGAGAGAGAGAGAGAGAGAGAGAGAGAGAGAGAGAGAAGGGGGCGGTGGTATATATGGTATAAATTGGCCACACTAATTGGGTCTCTTTGCCTCTCTTGTTGGCTTGGCCGTGACCGACTTGCGTCCACGAAGGAGAAGGGAAAATAAGGAAGGAAGGAAGAGGGAAAGGAAGGAGGGAATGGAAGCAGGGAAGAAAGGAAGGAAAGAAAAGGAAAGAAACGAAGGAAGAAAGGGAGAAAGAAAGAAGGAAAGGAAAGAAAGGGAGAAGGAAAGAAAAAGGAAATTAAAAAGGCTGGAAAAGAGGGAATGGAAGCAGGGAAGAAAGGATGGAAGGAAGAAAGGAAGAAGGAAAGGGAGGAAGGAAGAAGGAAAGGAAAAGGAGAGGAAAAAAGGCAGGAAAAGAGGGAATGGAAGCAGCGAAGAAATGAAGGAAATAAAGGAAGACAGGAAGTTAAGAAAGGAAAAAAAATTTAGGAAGGAAGTTTAGAAGTTTAGAAGAAGGAAAGGAAGAAAGGAAGGAAAATAAGGAGGGAAGGAACAAAGGAAAGGGGACAACAATGGTGGGCCGTCTTTTGATGACACTAATTTTATCGGCCATCACGACCACGACAACCCCATAGAGTTCGTTCGTTTGTTCGTGTGTGTGTGTGTGTGTGTGTGTGTGTGTGTGTGAAAGTGAGGGAGAGAGGTAACAGAAAAAAAGAAAGGATGACAAATCAAAAGAAATACAAGAGAGAGAGAGAGAGAGAGAGAGAGAGAGAGAGAGAGAGAGAGAGAGAGAGAGAAATTCCTCACCCCTTTCCAATCTGATTCATGTAGTCGTCCTCCCACGACCACTATGGCGCGCACACACACACACACACACACACAATCCAATCACGCAGTTACGCCACAGTATTTCTTTATATAGTGTTAGATACGCCAATACAATTGTTGTGAAATAGTAGCAGAAGTAGTAGTAGCAGAAGTAGTAGTAGCAGAAGTAGTAGTAGCAGAAGTAGTAGTAGTAGTAGTAGTAGTAGTAGTAGTAGTAGTACTTGTGGTGGTGATACTGTTTTTGGTGTTGTTTTTAGTGATGAAGATAATTGTTTTCTATGGTGATGAAGATTGTTGTTGTTGTTGGTAGTGGCAGTGGTTGTGGTGGTGGTGGTTGAGGGCGGCGGTGGTGGTGCTGGTTTTAAGAGGCTTTGCGTGGGTGATGGTGATAGAAAGTGATAACGGTTTGTCTGGTGGTGCTGTTGTTGTTGTTGTTGTTGTTGTTGGTGGTGGTGGTGGTAAGGATTGTGGTGGTTTTGGACTTTTGGTAACATTTTTTTTACACTCCCTCCCATCACTCCTTCACACCTGTCTGTCTCTCCCTCTCCACACCTCTCCCTTCCTCCCTTCCTGCATTCCCTTGACGCATACCTCCCTCCTCCTCCTCCTCCTCCTCCCTTCAACCTGCCGCTCACCATGAAGAATTGCAGTGACGATATTACAGTGAGAGAGAGAGAGAGAGAGAGAGAGAGAGAGAGAGAGAGAGAGAGAGAAAAAAAAAAACAGCAGAGGTAGGAGAGAGAGAGAGAGTGAGAAAGAAGAGTTAAGTCATTACTGGAAGGGGGATTGAAAGGGGTGGAAGGGAGTGGAAGAGGGGGTGCAAGGAGGTGGAAGAGCTATAGAAATGGAAGATAATGAGAAGTGACGAGATAAGAAAGGGGTGGAGAGAGGGGATGCAGTTGAAAAGGCTTAAATGAGATGGAAATGGAGATAAGAAAGCAAGATTTGGAAGAGAAGAAGGAATAAGAAATAAGAAAAGAAAGAACACAATGAATAACCTTTGGAAGAGAAGAAGAAAGAATGATAGAGAAAAAGAACACAATCCAGCAAAGAAAAAAAAAAGATGAGATGCAAAGAAGAGAGATAGAAAAAGAAAGAGAAAGAACGTACAGTAAAGTGACGTAAGGAAAGGTAAAGAAAGAGAAGAAAGGAAAGTAAGTAATCAGTGAGAGAGAGAGAGAGAGAGAGAGAGAGAGAGAGAGAGAGAGAGAGAGAGAGAGAGAGAGAGAGAGAGAGAGAGTAGGCAGGTTGGAAGGAGGAAGAGCAGGGAGGGAAGGGGAAGGGAAGGGATGGGAAGGGCAGGTCACTTGGACATGGGCTGACCCCGAAGCCGCGCAAGGGGTCAACCCACGCTGCTGGGAAACACAGGGTGACTGACCGCAGGGGAGGAGGAGGAGGAGGAGGGTTACGCGAGGAGGATTACGAGAAGGAAAAGTAAGTGTATAGAAAATAAAAGGAAGAAGAGGAAGATTAGAAAAGGAGAAAGCAATAGAAGGAAAACACAAGAGGAGGAAATGGAAGAGGAGGAGGAGGAGGAGATGAGAAGGATAATGAGAAAGAGAAGTGAGCGTACAGAAAAGAGGAAGAAGGAAAGGAAGAGAGTGAGATAAAAAGGAAGTGAGAAGGAAAATGAGAAAAAGGAAGAAGAGAAAATAAGAAAAAAATAATGGAAAAACGACAGGGAGAAGGAATAGATGTAAAGGTGGAAGAAAAAAGAGAAAATGAGAAGGAAAAGGAGGAAGGAGAAAGAAGAGAAGAGAAGGAAAAGTGAAAAAAGATAAACCGTCAATAAGTATGTTCATATTATCCTTCTCAAGAAAGACTAGACGGAAAGGAAGAAGAAGGAAGAAAAAGGAGAAAATGGGAAGGAAAGGAAGGAAGGAGGAAGAAGAGAAGGAGAAGAAGGAAATGAGAGGAAGAAAAAGTTGATAAAAAAACGTAGATTATGGAGTATGCTATTATTACTGAAGAAGAAATTGAAGAAGAAAAAGGAAAAAATGAAGAGAAATGAGAAAAAGAGCAAGAACAGAAATACAAGAAGGAAAGGAGAGGAAGGAAAGAAAAGAAGGAAATGTTAACAAAAAAATACATAGATAGTGAGTTCATTTTGTTCTACTGAAGATATATAACCACCACCATCACCACTCATAAATATTAAACCTATAAGTCCTCCATTATTGAAAAAAAAAAGGCAGATATAAATAGCAGAAAAAAATATACGAGCCCATTGATTATACTTTTTATTTTTATTCTTTTTTTGGTCTTTGTAATTAAGGTTATTGCTTAATGAAAGAAAAGGGAACTGAACCGTGAAATGCTGATAAGGAGAGAGAGAGAGAGAGAGAGAGAGAGAGAGAGAGAGAGAGAGAGAGAGAGAGAGAGAGAGAGACACACACACACACACACACACACACACACACACACACACACACACACACACACACACACACACACACACACACACACACACTAGTCTATCGCCGTTTTTTTTTTTATTCACATTCCTATTCGTTGTTGTTTTTTGTTCTCTTCTCAAATTTCCTTCACGTTTTCTCATTTTACTTAACTATTTTTTTCGATTGTTTTTTTTTATTTCTCTCTCTCTCTCTCTCTCTCTCTCTCTCTCTCTCTCTCTCTCAGGTAAAAGCAGGTGAGGAAGAAGCTAATTAGGAGCCCCTATAACACACCTGCCGAGAGAGAGAGAGAGAGAGAGAGAGAGAGAGAGAGAGAGAGAGAGAGAGAGAGAGAGAGAGAGAGAGAGAGAGAGAGAGAGAGAGAGCATCCATCTTCTCTTTCTCTATTTCTCTCTCACACTTCTCCATCACCTGTGACACCACCACCACCACCACCACTACCTCCACCACCACCACCACCACACCTTCATATAATACAACATTCCATAACCCTCCTCCTCCTCCTCCTGCCACATCCACTTAGTAGCAATGATTCACACGCTGCTTTCATTATCATTCCACTGGAGAGAGAGGAGGAGGAGGAGGAGGAGGAGGATGGAGCTTGTGGTTACGGGCACAACTTTCTCTGGGAGCTCATGGAAGGGAGGGAGAGAAAGAGAGAAAGAGAGGGAGAGAGGGTAGGTATATAGCGTGGGATGCCTCCTCCTCCTCCTCCTCCTCCGTTACCTCCTCACGCCCACATAACTCATTCTTCCCTCCATCCCTCCCTTTTTCCTCTCTACGGGACCCTTCTACCTCCTGCAGTTCTCTCCTTTCCTCCTCCTTTCTTCCTTTCTTTTCCTCCCTCCACAGCATGAGAAACAAGTACACACACACACACACACACACACACACACACACACACACACACACGCACACGTTCCCATGCGTTGACTATCACCTGTCTTGGCCCTCTAATTGCTTCACCTGCGCTCAAAGGTATTCAGGGTGCATCTTCACGGTCACAGGTATCATCACCATCACCACCACTTACATCACCTTTATGACCATTGTTCCCACGACACCATTACCACCACCACCACCACCACCAAGATCATCATCCCTAGCAGCCCCTCTTTTTTTCCGCTATCATTTTTTAGTCTATTGTAACATCGTCATTCTTCACTTGCAATATGATGTTCTCAACCTCATTATAATTACCATTTTTAGTGTAATTAGTAACTTCTCCCTTCTCCTAATTTGTAACTTGGCCACTCCCTCATTAACATTTCATAATACATAGTAACATCATTATTCTTTAGTTCTATCATTTTCATACCCTCTGCATTGTCATTATCAATATTATCTTCATTAATATAGTCAGAAACCTTCCCCTTCTCATCCTTCTCATAATTACTAACTTGGCCATTCCCTAATTATAAAAACATCATTATTCTTCACTAGTTAAATCATTTTCATAACCTTTTCATTATCATTATCATCTTCATTAGTATAGTCATTAACCTCCCCTTTTCACCCTTCTCATAATTACCAGCTCACCCATTCCCTAATTAACATATAAGATAAACCCATCTCATTTGCATAACCTCATCGTCACCCATACCATTAATATCATGCTCATTAGTATAATTAATAACCTCATCCTTCTGCTCCTTTCATAAATATCTTCAATCACCACTAATGTAAATTATATATATGGCAGCTTCATCACAATAGGAGTGTCGTGTAATCACTATAATTAATGATGAAATAAATTGCTTCGTAAAAAAAAAATCAGATCGTTCAGTGAAATTAATCGTTCGCGAGTGCTTTCCTTTTTAATGTGTTTTTTTTTCCCTGAGTCTAGAGGTAAATATATTCTTGTCTGATTTTAAAGGTGACTTATCACCCCATTAATACAGCAGCGATCAAACTGTTTTAGCCTCACGCCACAGACTCAAGGGCCAATGCGACGGAGATGAGCACTGAGACCACGCGCAGCTATAGTGTATGCCCCCCACCCTACCTGTATGTTTCTATCGTCATCCGCCTACTCATCCTATTCCCCATGCAACGCCCTATATCTATCTTCGTGTTCTTGTTCTTCTCTTTCCTTGCTTTCTCCCTCTAGCTCTTTGTTCTCGCTGCTCTCCATGTTCATTCTCCTTCCCTTCCCTTCCTTTTCCTTTCTTTTCCTCTCCTTTCCTTTCCTTTCCCTTCTGTTCCTTCCCTTCCCATCCATTTCCTTTCCTTTCCTTTCTTCACTCCCCATCCCTTTCCTTCCCTTCCCTTCCTATTCCTTTCTTTTCCTCGCCTCTTCTTTCCTTTCCTTCATCTTCCTTTCCTTCCCTTCCCTTCCTATCCCTTTCCTTTCCTTTCCTTTCTTCACTCCCCGTCCCTTCCCTTCCCTTCACTTGCCTGTTTGTCCTGTTGTCCTTCCCCAAACCACAAAACCCTGACTTGTTATGTAAATGGTTTCCCTCCTTCCTCCTCTATTCTCTTCTCTGTCCCCTTCGCTCTATCTCCTCTCTTCCCCCTCCATTTGTTGTTGTTCTTCCATCCTGTGCAGACCTCCTCACTCTCCCCCCTGTCATTTTCTCTCCCTCCTCCTCCTCCTCCTCTGTTTTTTCCTCTCCCTTTCCACCATGACGAAAAAGAACGAGTTTTGTTGTTGACTGTCCAAATCAACTCATGTCAGCTCTCTCTCTCTCTCTCTCTCTCTCTCTCTCTCTCTCTCTCTCTCTCTCTCTCTCTCACACGCTTTTCGTTCTGTTCTGCGTTTGTCTCTTCGTGAAGGAATCCTACATCCCTCCTCCTCCTCCTCCTCCTCAGATTCACCCTCGAATAATTAACTACTAAGCACTGAGTCTTCGTCCCCACGGCAGTCACAACACCGTAACATGACAGCGACACACACACACACACACACACACACACACACACACACACACAAACGTCGCAGCTCGCTAACGCTTCAGTGTCTCGTGACGTGTGTGTGTGTGTGTGTGTCCAAGGCTATTAAAGTGTGCTGATGAATCAAACTTGTGTCTGTCCTGCATCATCATCATCACCATCATCATCACCACTAATAACAACACGTATTCATCTTTATACCACCTTCAACATCACCATCACCACCATCACCACTAATACTGTAACCATGGCATCACTACTACTATTACTACTACTACTACCAACAACAACAACAAAGCAACCAATAACACCACACAAAATACAAACACCATAAAAGAGAAAAAATTACGATCCAACACCAAAGCCGGAGCTGAATATGCAATTGGACACATATTACCCCTTTATTTGTTGACTCTATTCATGTATTCATTTGCTACATCCATTTATTATTCATTTATAGTTTCACTTTTGCGTACGTTCGTAATTTGGATGTTTGTGTAATACCCTTTTCATAGGTTTGTTTATTTTAGTCTCTCAATTGTTTATTTCGTTGTTGTTGTTTTTATGGCACGGTGGTCTTGTGGGTTAGAGTGTCGAGTCTTTGAAGTTAAGGGACCAAGTTCGAATCTCAGTGCCGATGCGTGACGTCAGAAAGGGCATCCAGTCTTATCATTTTTTTAGACGCTTCCGCATTCACAACTTCGCAAGGTCAAAAAGGAGATTAATCGAATTTTCCAGTGTTTTATTCACGTTCACGGTACTACAGAGGAAGGGTCAAACTACCACCAGGGTCATTAAACTACCCCTGGAAATGCCCCAACAGGAGATTAATCGGGGTTTCATGAGTGTTTGTTTCACGTTCACGGTACAGAGGAAAGGAACAAACTACCACCAGGGTCATTAAACTACCCCTGGAAATGCCCCAACAGAAGATTAATCGGGGTTTCATGAGTGTTTGTTTCACGTTCACGGTACAGAGGAAAGGAACAAACTACCACCAGGGTCATTAAACTACCCCTGGAAATGCCCACAACGCCTACGAAAGCCTCGTCAACATATGTATACTTGGGCTTCGGAATGTTTAAGAATACGGCCATTAACTTCATCCCAGTCACCTCAAAACAGGAACATCGTAATATAAACATCGGCATATACGTCTATTCTAAGTTAAGTAAGGTTTCCCTGCATCTATGGCTTCCCCGTGCGTATAAACACCACCCAAACCTTACCACCTTACAACCATTTCAACCTGTTCGTGATCAGGCCGAATTTTCCTCTAGTTTACGGCGCGCACACACACATTAAGCATTTATTTTACCTCCTCACTTTTCTCTCGTAAATATTTGTTAGCAGTGATCGCAAACATTTTCCCGCCATGCACAAATGCGTATATCTCTCTCCCGCGGCTTGCAAAACATTTACCATCCGTCGCGAATTCCCACGACAGAGAAATATTTCCCACTAGACATAAATATTCCTGCCGCCATGAGAGAAGACTAGCAGCTGACGATAAATGGTTGTTGTACGCGTGTGGTAGTGACGGTGGTGGTGGTGAAGGAGACCAGAGTGAAAAGCCGATGACGATACGCGGTACAGTTTCGATGCCAGCTAACCTAACCTAACCTAACCCGTCCTGACCTGACTTCAAAACCTGGATATATGAGAAATTTAGGACAATTTACAGTTTCACCCAACCAACGACTTTCTCACTTAGGTCATGTATTTTTTCTGGTGATAGATGAAGTGAATTGCATGATTTTGTATCTCATTTCCGCCGCAAATGTCTAGTTTTCAAGTTATACCTATTCCCTGATTCTCAACGATCTTGGGGGACCTGTAGGAACTCGGGGATGTAAAGAATAGTGGCGGTCTGGCAATCTTCAAGAAAGCGCTGAAGACTCACTTATTCACTAAATCCTACGAATTTACAAACATGAGGATTGAGGACAACTTTCGGTGCTAATATTCAAGGTAAAGAAAATAGAATACCCCTTCTCTTTACCTTGCTAATATTATTGTTATAATGTTGGCGGCCCTGTGGAGCGCTGCTATGGCGGCGGACCGGGGCCTGAAACCTCATCAACGGTAAACGGTAATAACAAAATCACATCGAAATTATGGCTGAACGCGGAATCCTTGGGTCTCAATGTTGACGTGTGGTTGGGTGTTGGTGTTTGAACTGAGGTGCGGAAAACGGGCAGGTAGGAGCAACCTCATCAAATTGTAGTACTCATCAGACCGCATTTACAGATTTTTGACCCCAAACAATCGCATCCACACGAATAACGATACTTTGTTATACCTATTGTTAGAACCGTTAATTATTTGAAGGTTTGGGGAGTGGCAAGGATAAGTCGACGTTCTTAAAGCTGGTCTGATTATCGCATTTTTAGGCTATTATCGCACATCTGGGAACGGTGCTACGCTGGTGCTGCCATCGTGCGGGAAGTCTCCGCAACTCCCCTGACTTCAAATATGGCGTATATAGCATAGCCCCATTTCCTTTATATAGTCTCCCTGGTGATGGTGATGGTGGTGGGTGCTGACTGTCATCACTGGTGTTTCGTGTACTAGTGGGTAGGGAGGGGAAGGGGGGAAGTATCATAAAAGAAACAAATTAGAGTTAATGGTTCAATATTTTTCTTTGTCATTCTTAATCAGATCCAATTTTCATCGCCATTGTTCGTTTGATACATTTCTTGTTCATATATATCCATTTCCAAACGTGTGTGTGTGTTGTTACTTTTTCCAACAGCGACATGCAATTAAATGAGACTTCGAATTGGTGTGTATTTCAAATAGGTGAAGTATCAAGTTGTACAAGTCCATAAGTGGGCAGGAAAGTAAGGGAGTGTGTTGATAGTTGGTGAGTTTAGTTAGTAGGTATAAAGTGAGTTAAATATTCTGTGAGTGAGTCATGAGGTAAATGATAATCTTCACATAAATACAGTTACACACCAGACAAGCTCACCCATTTCACTTTCGCACCTACTATACAAAGAGCAGGCGGAGAGTCTCAGGGCAAGGCAAGTCAGGGAGAAGAAACAACACATTAAACTCTACCCTTGAACACAACATTATTACTGCAAGCCACAGCATCACAAACGCCAGGGAGACGCTCAGCAACACCCCCCCCACCACCACCACACACACACACACACACACACACACACACATACACTCATACACACACAGACGCATACATCATCCCCGCAGGCCATTACCAGCAGCGACAGCACGGCGAGCACTAATCAGGGGGACGGAGAGAGATAAAGAGCGTGAGACAAAGGAACGGATCAGGTGGCGAACCAAAACATCCTCGTCAGCAGAAACAGGAAGGGTTAGCAGGGAGACAGACAGACAGACAGACGGACAGAGAGAGAGAGAGAGACAGGCGAGCACCACTAGTCATCGCCAGGGGTTGCAAGGGTTAGACAGACAGACAGACAGACAGAAGGGTATTAAACAGACAGAATCAAATACCACCACCACCACCTCCACACACACCGATGAAAAAGCGAAACTTACTGAATCATCCCGACAATGCCACAACCACCACCCACTCGCTCTGTCTACCTGCAACTCTCTCTCTCTCTCTCTCTCTCTCTCTCTCTCTCTCTCTCTCTCTCTCTCTCACCTCCGACTACTTATACCTGTCCCAAATTACCTTTAAACTCTACGGACATGAGAGAAGATACCTGTTTCCTTTCCTTTCTCGTATACTCCTTTCTCTTCTTATATTCAACGGTAAATTTATACCTGTCCTTCATTATCTCTAAGCCCCACTAACAGGTATATAAGAGATGATACCTAGTTCATTCCTTCCTTTCTCCTACCTTTTCCTCCCTTAAAAAAAGCTTCAGTATATTCAAAGGTATACACCCACACCTGTCCTTTATTGCATCCAAACCCCCGAGCAGGTATGAGAGGATACTATATAGCTCTTCTCCCTTTCTCCCTCCCGCCTTTCCCAGCCTTTCAAAGCCACACTACAGTTACAGCGAGATAGCGGGATGTTGGTTAGTTAGGTGGGTGAGGACGGTTCATGCATGGGCGGGTCCCTATCTGTCTGTCTGTCTGTCTGCCTCGTTCCATCAGGGTCAGGCGGTCACAAAGCGGGGTGGGTGAATGCTAATAATAAAGAGGAAGTGTTTAAATAAGTAATGTGACGCCGTTGAACTGTGTGAGGCTGGCGTTCGGTTCTCAGTTCGGGTCTCAATTAAGTATATGTCTTCTTTCTGTTACCCGACTCGAGATGGGGAAGGGAAAGCTATACAAGTGTGTGTGTGTGTGTGTGTGTGTGTGTGTGTGTGTGTGTGTGTGTGTCAGCCCGAACAGTTTAATAAGTTTTATCAGGTATAAGATCACGTTCTGCCTGAGCTTGTAAAGAAAGACGAGAGTGGTTTCATGGAGGTGACGTGTGAATGTGTGTGTGTGGAGGGAGGGAGAAGGTAGGGAGAGGAGGAGGAGGACCAGGGTGAGGGAGGGAAGGAGGAAGGGAGAGAAGGCAGGAGGAATGTGAGGTGTGTCGCGGAGTACGATGTGGCCCTCCTCCCTCCTCGGCTGGTCCTGACGGGCGGAAGCTGCAGGAGATATTTCGTTACGGGTCAAGAGAACTCTGTGTGTGTGTGTGTGTGTGTGTGTGTGTGTGTGTGTGTGATCTTGTCCCGTCGCCACCCATGACCCCACAACCCCAAAACAAAGGACATCCCCCCATGCACCTCCCCCCTTTTCTCTCCCTCTCTTTCCTCCACCCTTCCTCCACCCAGTCCCTCTCCCCCCCACGGCACAATGGGTGGTAGAAGCTCCACCAATCCCCGACCGGTTCATTCATGACGTCACCTTACAGAGAGAGGAGGAGGAGGAGGAGAGGGAAAGGAGGGAGGGAGGTAAGAGTCTGGCTGGAACTGGAAGGCGGTGACCCCACAAAACTTTTGGTCTAACTCAAAACTCAAGACTCACAACACGCACAACTTCAACGCTTCAGAACCTATATATTTACTCTCTAAACCCCTTCAGTCCTTTAGTACTCCTTCATCTTATTTTTTCCTTTCTTTTCCTCTCTTTCCACTCATACCAGACACTCAATCCTTCAGTACCCATTTATCTACTCTCAAAACCCCTTCAATCCTTTGGTATACTCCTTCATCTTCCTCCTTAACCCCCTTCAAAGCATCAGTACTCCTTTCTTTTCCTTTCTTTCCACTCATACCAAAGACACTCAATGTTTCAGTACCCATTTATCTACTCTCTAGAACCCCTTCAACCCTTTGCTAGTACTTCTTCATCTTCTTCCCCTTTCAACGCATCAACATCTTCTTTTCCTTTCTTTCCATTCGTACCATCAACACTTCTATCCCCATCTCCTATTCCCCTACCCTCATTTTCTCTCCTTTCTCACTCCCTTCTAAGTTATCCTCCATTCCCCCTTCATTCTTCTGTTCCTCTCTTTCTTGTTCACCCCGTTTCACTTTTCTGTTCTTCTCACTCTTATTTGCACGCCTCCAAACCCCTGAGACTACTTTGCTAACCTCTGAAAAGTGTCACAAGGGGTAGGTTTCATTTTTTTCGTAGTTGCGTTGCAGAGACCCCAAAAGCTGCGTGCAAGACCAAGACCAAGGAGTCCAGACGCCCACAGACCTCCACCCAACACCTCTGCCACCCGCCCGCCGCCGCCGCCACCCCGCCCGAGGGCCTGGCGAGGGTGGCGGGGCTGCTGTCCTCCGGTGCAGCTGATAACTATTCTGCTCGCTTGCCCCTCCTACTCCGTCTCTCCTCCATCTCTGCACCTTCTCCCTTCCAGACACTTCTCGTTACTCCACTGCACTGTATACACCCTACGCCCCCTCCTCCTCTTCTTCCCCTCTTCCTCTTTACTGTCTACCGTAACTCCTTCCTCGCCCAATTTTCTCATTCCCACATCCAGATTTCCTTCTTCACTCCACTCCCTCATGCTTCTTCTCCGATCCTTCCTTACTCCTTACTCCTCCTCCTCCTCCCTTTCCTATCTACCAATTCAGTTCCTTCGTCGTCCCCCATTCAGATTCCCTTCTTCACTCCACTCCCTCATATTTCCTTCTTTTCCAGCCCTTTCTTACTCCTAACACTCCCTTTCTCCATCCTTCTGCCCCCCGCACGCCGTTGTTCCACTTTCCATCGCTCCATTTCGCCTCATCCACACCACCCACAAAATCCTGATACCAGTCTTCCCTCCTGTTTCCTCTTACACTCATGAGAACTCCCTCCCTCCCACTCACTCCACTAGCTCCAGGCACTCCACTCTCTCCACTCTCGCCCTTCAAGACTCCTTCCGTCATTCCACCACATCATGCTCCTCCTCCCTCACTCCATCCTGTTCCTCCTTCCTCCCCCCGCCACCTCGCTGCCCTCGTCTCACTCTCGCCTCACAAGAGCAGAACATTCGCCCTCTGGTGCTCGCCTCTCGAGTTATGATCTAATATCCAGGCGGAATCACCACACGTCGGGTGCATCTCGAGGTGGTGATGATAGGGGTAGTGGTGATAGTGGTGAGTTCATGACGGGGTGGAATATGAGGATGGTGGTGATGGTAATGACAACAACACCCACAACCACCTAGAATGACTCCTCCTCCTTTTCCTCCTTCTTCTACTACTCCTTTTCCTCCTCCTCCTCCTCCTCCTTTTTCTATTCCTTTTCCTCCTCCTCCTCTTCCTTCTACTCCTTTTCCTCCTCCTCCTCTTCCTTCTTCTACTCCTTTTCCTCCTCCTCCTCCTCCTCCTTTTTCTACTCCTTTTCCTCCTCCTCCTCTTCCTTTTTCTACTCCTTTTCCTCCTCCTCCTCTTCCTTCTTCTACTCCTTTTCCTCCTCCTCCTCTTCCTTCTACTCCTTTTCCTCCTCCTCCTCTTCCTTCTTCTACTCCTTTTCCTCCTCCTCCTCCTCCTCCTCCTTTTTCTACTCCTTTTCCTCCTCCTCCTCTTCCTTCTTCTACTCCTTTTCCTCCTCCTCCTCCTCCTCCTCCTTCCAGATCCGATCCATCCAGTTCGTCCAGGTCACTTACCTTGACTCTCCTCGTCTGTCACAAGGCCCAGGCGCCAACCCCTCCCCCCCCTCCCCCCACCCACCTTTGTATATGGAAGTAACCTCTACCTCACCCACCCACCCACCCCTTCCTTACTCTCCTCACACGCCCTCCGCAGTTCTCTCCCCGACTTACTGCCTCCCTTGCCCCTCCCTTTCCTCTCCTTTCCTCCTCTTGCACTCCCTTCTCTGTTATCCATCATTTCTCTTCATTCTTCTGGTTTTCTCACTGTTATTCACTCCCTTTCATTGTTTTGTTCTTACGTTTTTCTTGTTTACTCGTGCACTCACTTCCTTCCTCCCCTTGCACTCTCTTCTCAGTTATCTATCATTTCTCATCATTCTTCTGTTCTTCATATACTCTTTTTCGCTTCCTTTCCTTCTTCTGTTCGTATGTTCTTTCTTCCTCACTCACTTCCTACTCTGTGTTTGCTCTCATCCTCTTCCTTCTCCCTTCCTCACTCACTCCGCCCTGCTCTTATGTATCTATCCCCTTCACTCCTTCCCCCCCTCTCACTCACACTCCCCCCTTCCCACTCACACTCCCTTCCTCCCCCTCTTACTCTCCTCAATCCCTCACTCGCCTTGACCCAACATGACCCAGCAGGAATAACACACTCGCCACGGCCCGCTACGTTGCCCTCCCTCTCCTCTCTCTCCCTCCCTTCCTCTCTCTCTCCTCTCTCTGAAGCTTTTGCCTGCATTAGCCTCCTCCGCCGCCCCGTCCATTCCGCCCCCTGACTCTTTAATGAAGTGCTGCGTTGTTCCCAATTTCCTCAAAACACAGAGGCTGAACAAGAGGATGAGGAGA
The DNA here is from genome assembly GCF_024679095.1 of Eriocheir sinensis. Taxonomy (NCBI): domain Eukaryota; kingdom Metazoa; phylum Arthropoda; class Malacostraca; order Decapoda; family Varunidae; genus Eriocheir; species Eriocheir sinensis. The sequence continues at coordinate 18,061,416 of NC_066520.1, read as the reverse complement.
AAAGAAGAGTAGGAGAAGGAGGAGTAGAGCAGGAGCAAGAGCAGGAGGAGGGAAGGAGATGAGAAAGGAGGAGGAGCAAGAGCAGATGAGGAGGAGGAGGAAGAGAAAAAGGAAAAGAGGAAAAGAGAAGGAAAAGAAGTGATATCCCAAGAGTAGAAGGTGGAGGAGGCGAGGAGGTGAAGGAGAGAAGAAAGAAAAAAGAAAAAAAAAGAAAAGAAAACAAGTAGAAGAAAATAAGCGATACCCAATAATTCTCCAAATGCACTTGTTATAATTATCAAAACCATTTCATTCGCCTCTTCAGGTTATTATCTAATGTCCATTTCTCACACCCATAAAGCAAGATAGAACGAGCGACTTTGAAATCAATCCGAATATCTGTCCTCTGGTATCGAGAAACCACAAATATTCATCAAAATATACATCGCAATACCCACATACCAATAATGTTTCCCAAATATGATGTGAAGCTTTTATTTAATTTGGCATTAGTCACACTGCAATGATTTCTGGCCATTTTTTCTCTTCTTTTTCTCTGGATAGCGTTCCGCCCTGCTTGCTTTCCTACATTCTTGAGCCCCGCGTGTCCCGTTTCACTGACTGGCCGTTCAGAGAGAGAAGGAAAAACCGACAGCGCCGTCAACAGTTTACCTCAAAAACGACAAGTGAAACGTGGTTGAAACTCCCACCCACACCCCCACACCCCTCTCTCTCTCTCTCTCTCTCTCTCTCTCTCTCTCTCTCTCTCTCTCTTTGCTTAATATAACATCACCACGTATACATTCTCTCTGACTCCGCCACGAACAATCATGACCGAGAACACTTATTTCCAACATTTTCCATCACGGGCAAGTCGGCGTTTACACAGCGGCCGTTTTTTCTTTTCGTCTTCGCATTAAACGGTCGCTGACGTCGAATTAGCTAGCGGTCGTTGGTCTTGCGAATCGGAACAACCCGCGAACTCAGCTATGCAGGAAAGGTAAGGAGGTAGGTAAGTACTGTTCTTCCTCTAAGTTAAACAGACAGTCATAAGAGTAACTCAGCTATGCAAGGGCGATACAGGAGAGGTGAGTAGTTCTTCCTCTAAGCTTATATATCCACGGTCACAACACAAACTCAAGCTGAAAATGAGGTAAAGACAAAAAAGACAAGTCCCGTTCTCCATCTAAGCTTCCAGTCAATCATAAACTCAAGTTGAAGATGAGGTAAAGACGCGGTTCTTCTAAGCGTATGTACCCACGGTTGAAACATAGAAACTCAAGCTAAAGATGAAGTAAAGACGAGGAAGACAAGTCCAGTTCTCACTCTAAGCTTACAGGCACTCATATAACACACAAACTCAAGCTGAAGAAGAGATAAATACGAGGTAGCCAAGTCTTGTTCTCCCTCCTTCATTCATAACACAGAAAACCCGAACTGATGTGAGGTAAGGATGAGGTAGGTAAGTCAAGTTCTTCCTCCAAAGCAACACGGAGCCCCAGACGCATGGATACCCGGCGGAGGGCAGGGGAAGGACACTTAAGGGACGATCAGGAAGGTCAGATACCCGGGGAGGTGCTGTCGCCAAGGTGGGTGAGTGGGTGGGTTGGTAGGTGGGTGGAAGTGGGCGCTGGGTGGTGGGTGGTGGCTGGAAGGACTAGGCTACACCACTCATGAGTATGTCTGTCCTAACGCGTCCCAATCTGTTACCCTCCCCTTCCTTTCTTCCTTTCTATCCCACAATATCTAGGCCTAATGGAGATTCCCTGGGACCTTTGTAGTGAGATGGGGTATAGAACATTGTAGTAGTAGGTGGAGGAGGAGTTGTTATCGTTGTACCATTATTTCCACTATCATTATATTTTTCATTAACATCAACATATTAGTCCACCTCAAGGCCCGTGCTCTGTCACATCCTGGTAAGCGGGAGAATGGAGGCAAAAAACATGACTCGGCTCAAGCAATGCTAGACGAGCGTCTGCACACACTCACACATACACACACAACGTTTTCCAATTTGTATTCTCAGCACTGGCGAACATGACATCCGTACAAAGCGTCTCCCCTCCCTTCCTTCCCTGAGGCTCGATGGATAGGGTAGCAAGTGACTTTTACTGGTGGACGCGGGGGTCGAGAGGGCACGCGGCTCCCTTCACGCCGCGGCCACGCTCGGAGCCACGCCGTTCCAGTGCTGATGGTGCTGGTGGACTTGGCGTTGGCTTGACCTTGCGATCTTGTGCAATGACGCGAGGCTATAATTACGCGGATAAAAGATGGTCAACATTAATCCTGCTGTTCCTGCTGATGGTGATAATCCTGCTGCTGTTTCTACTTCTGTTATTACTGCTGCTACTGCTACTGCAACTCCTTCGGATACTACTACTACTACTACTACTACTACTACTACTACTTTAACAGCAACAGCAATAGCAATTCGGCCACACGACCACACCGAGCGCGAGCCGAGACCATCTAATCTTACGTCTGGCACCACTGTTTATATTTTTTTTCTTTTTACCCGCTCTCGAGACGTTTGAACCAGGACGGTTTGGCATTTTGCATTTATAAATTTAAATTTGGCAGTCAAGAAAATCAAAATGCAATTTTTTTTTATCATGCCTAATTAAATTATCGCAAACACCCAAAGCTATGCAATCGATACGATAACAACATTTTATTATACGCATGAAATATATGATTTATAAACTTTGGCAGTGAAATTTTAATTTGGCAGTAAATCGTTTGAACTCACATCGCCTGTGCAAGACCTCGGGCGATGGAGTGCAATGTGTGGCAAGGAGGAGGAGGAGACCAAAGCATTGATGGTGGGATTAGAGACAGGCAGGAAGAGAGGAAGGAAGGTGGAGGAGGAAGAATTAAAACAGGAGGACGAAGGGAATAAAGGGACGGAGAGGAAGGAGAGGAGAAAACAATGGTGATAAAAAAAAAACTGAGGAAAGGCAGAGAAGTGAAGGGAAGGAATGGGAGGGAGAAGGGAAGATAAATATAGAAGAGTAGAAAGGAAAAAAAGTAATTTTTAAAGGATAGAAAAGACACAACAGATGTAGATAAGGTTTAATGAGGAAGGGAAATTAACTGGACGGATTAAATGGGAGATAGGGAAGATAGAGATGAAAACTGGATGAAGGAAGGAGATACGGAGCAAGGGAAGGGAGCGTGATAAGAAAAAAGGATAATAGAGGACATAAACGAGAAAATGGGATATGGATGAAGAAAATGGACACTAAAACGGAGAGGAGAGAGCAATGGAAGGGAGCGTGGTGGGAAATGATGGTGAGAGGAGGAGAGGAAGTGAGGGAGGGAGGTAGTGAAAGTGGGGAGGGAGGAAAGGTGTTAAGGGGGAGGGAGAAACCGCAGGACTTTGGAGGACACTTGAATAATCATTGTAATAAACATCAACACACACACACACACACACACACACACACACACACAGATAATCAAGTGAGCTTCATCCGATACATTCTTCCACATCTACTTTAAACATCACCTCCTCCTCCTCCTCCACCTCCAGCTCTTTTGCCATTCCTCATTCTCGTCCTCCACCTTTTCTCCTCCTCCATCATTCCTACCACCACTTTCACCCCCACCACCTCCACCTTTTCCTCCGATTCCTCCTTTTCTCCCACTCCTTTCCCTCCTCGTCCACTATTCCTATCACCACCTTTTCCTCAGCCATTTCTACCTTTTCTCCCTTAATTAACTCTTCCTCCACCTCCTCCTCTTCCTCCTTTTCCTTATCCTCTTCCCCTTCCTCCTCCTCCTCCAGCACCACCTCCGCCCAATAATATGACAATGAGAACCATTATATGCATCCTGTCATCTCGTACTAGACACAGAAGGAGAGGATGGCGATGATGAGGACGATAACGATGATGATGATGTTGGTAGTGATAGCAGATGTGGTGATGGAGGTACGCTGAAGAAGGAGAGGAGGAGGAGGACAAGTAGGCTATGGAAGGGATAAAAGTGGAACAATAAGGCGGTGTTTGTAATTAAAGGATGCCGAGTCATATCCTAAAACACACACGTGGATCATTTATAGTTTTTAACGAGGTAGTGGTGACAATGCGAAGGTGACTGGTGACACTGCCGGAAGGGAAGCGCTAGTCGAGGAAAACTATTATGTCTTTTCCTGTATCATTAGCACCGAATAAAATATAAAAAAGGCTATTAGTGAGTGTTTTGAATCCTTTTCTCTTGGCCTTCGTTGAAATTAATAAAAGATAAATATAATGGAAGGGAATAAGCAAATGGATTGATAATGATAATCTTGAATATGTTTTGTTACTTATCTTCCTCAGTATATAGACAAACAAAAAATAAAAGAAAAAGTAAGTGTGCTATTTTGCGTTGTTATATTATGCAATGGAAAACACTTTAACATATATACACCACACACACAATCACAAATTAAACCAATGAATATTACCTATGTACCCCTCAACATTGCAAAACACCAGAAATGAAACATCAACATAAAAAAAACGTTATATTCACAGTTTTTAATCGCCAGTAGCAATGAATGGCGTGGCGTGATTGACAGCGAAACTTAATTACGGTAACAATGATTCAATTCTCTCCCACGCCTTCCCTTTTGGCTTGACTGGCCCGCGCCGCGCCGCGCCACGCCTTCTCTCCCCAAGCCATGACATAAATAATCCACTGAGGCCCATAGGCCTATACTCTAACATCTCGGGACTTACACACCCACTTTTGATAAAGCTTTCGTAGAGGTTGTCGTGGGTGCTTTCATGGGTAGTTTTATAAGTCCAGTGATAGTTTGACAAGGGTTCTGCACCATGAATGTGAAAAACTCACGAAAACCCGATCTGAGTTACCCATTCTTAACGCAATAATGCAAAGTTTACAAAAGATATCTATCTATCTTTCCGTGCGATGTTATATATATATATATATATATATATATATATATATATATATATATATATATATATATATATATATTTATATATATATCATGATTTACATATATGGATAACATAAGAATTTTGACAAAAATGATATCTATAGACGAAATACAGAGGATATTCTTTGTATTTCCTCTACAGATGTAAATAAATCGGATGTATATTAATCGTACTAATTTTGCGAGGATATATCTACCATAAATTATGTTATCAGGGCCGTAATTCCTTGGGAAGCTATTGCCCACCAATGTTTTCTATACATCAATTAATTTTCAAAAATTTCTCACAGCAGCACATGCTCGCCTCGCCCCCCCCCCCCCCCCTCCCCAAAACACACACACACTCATGAACTTATGGTGCCCGGCCTCTAGCCCCCAAAAAATCTACCAAAATACGGGCCTGGTTATAGATAGGTATATGCTCGCAAAATTAGCACGATTAACATAAGTACAAACTATATATATAGCCTCTATATATATATATATATATATATATATATATATATATATATATATATATACACACACACACACACATACACACACACACACACACACACACACGTGTGTATGTGTCACGATTAATGTATATGAAGAACACAAAACAATAAAACATCAATGATATATAGAGGAAACATGTAAACTTACCTTCCACGGCTCTGACGACACGTTTACACCAAGAACTCCAAGCGAGCTGAATGTCCAGCTTTATGTCCTCCTGGCACCATTCAACACCACCACTGGGAATGTACAGAAACACAGGAAACACAATATAAACTCCGCGACTGAGCGGTTCCCTCAGCTTCCATCACCTGAGATGGACTGACGCGGCCGGCGGCGAAGACTTGTCCTGCGCTGCCGCCCCGCACGGAAACGTTGTCGTACGGTCAAAGCGGCAGGTGATTATTAGCGCCCCACCTGCTTGTCTGCATTATCCACGCAATGCAATAACTCAAATACGGAATAAAGACAGTACCAATTCATTGAAATATCTAATAAAAACCCGTGTTATGACAGCGGATGTGCGGAGTGCACACGGGATTCAGAGTTCATCGCGCTGTCCATATTCTGGAACGTCTGGAGCTCCGAATACTACTTCCTAAGATCACAGAGTAGATTAACCGGGATTTCAAGAGTTGTTTTTCCCGTTCAAGATACAGAAGACGTGTAAAACAATCACTTGGGTCACAAAACAGGCTATAAATATCCCAGCATCTTATAATACGAGGGTTTTTTTCTAACAGGCAAACCTCAAAGAAGACGGACGTGCTTTCAATGAATCTTTACTTTTTTTCCCTTAACTTCAATCAAACGGCCTAAGATCACCTGTGTCCTATCCATCACCCTGACCTTTGATTGCACTTTGGGTAGAGTGTAATATCAGTAAACCACATAAGCAAATAAAACAAGCGCAGAATATGGATTAAGCATCATGTGTGAGGAATGAAGATGAGCTGAGATGAGAGGGAGGCTGGAAGGGATGAGGGAGGGTGACAGGTGGAGAGGGACAGATGAGAAGGATGACAGGTGTAAAATCCGACTGGTGTGTTGACTGTAGAGGTTGACAGATGTGTAAAAAAGTTTGACAGATGAGAGGATGACAGGTGTTTAGTGGGTGTGGCTGACAGGCAGAGAATTTTTCAGATATGTGGCAAAACTGACGTGTGGAGCGTGGATGAGACTAGCATGTGTGTGGATGAGGGTGAGAGTTGTGTGGATGAGTGACAGGTGTGTAAAGGTTGATATGACAGGTGTTAAAGGCATCTGATAAATCCTCTAACCACTCAATTTATTCTTATACCTATTCTTCATTTTGTACTTTATTCATTCTTCACTGTGATGTTTTGCCACACCTAAATACCATATATCAATGCTAATTCAAAACGTAATCAGTGACCCTGTTCCCTGTTACCTGCCTTAACCCGGTAACTAAAGGTGATCATGTTTCTTAAAGGCCCCTCTAAGCGAGAAAAATGAGAAAACATCATCACTCAAGCAAACCATTTCATAATATATATCAACGCATTTGTGATCAGTTTATGCATCATCAATTTTTGGGGTTTTATATCATGGCAAAAATTTGGCCCGTCACTGGTACACCGTAAAGCCACAAATTTGGCCCATTGTTGTTACCAGGTTAACATGTATGTAGTCAAAAAAGTATATTCCTCAGAATGATTAAAAAGTACACTGAAACCTCAAGATAATAGAAGAATTTGAGAACATGAAACCTCACTCTGGCGGGAATATCTTATGGCGTTTGGGGAATTTAAATAAAACATTACGGTAAATTATTGAAACACTTTACTAGAAAACAAACAAACAAATAAACACACACACACACACACACACAAATACACACACACACACACATACAATGGTGACTGCTACAATAAGAGTGAAAAAGCGGAGAAAACAAATTCCCTCGCCATCACCAGTGTCGGCGTCCTCCTCCTCCTCCTCAGCCTGCAGTCATTAGTTAAAACCTTTCCGAATACCCATCAGGTGAAAATTTATGGCACAGTAAACATAATACAGGTAAGTAGACATTGGCCTCGAAAAATTTACTAACTCTAATTGGAATGTCGGGTTATCCATAAAAAGTCTCATTACCAAATCATGCCTTACGTGGAAACGAACCTTTACACTTTTTTTTTCATCGGGGGAAAGAAATGCATGTTACTTAGTTTGCAATACAATCATCCCTACCTGGTTTTGATTAGAGAAAAAAATATTGGAGACAAATTCTTGCCTGACTTTCGCTGAGTTAAAAGGTAAATATTCAGTTTAAAATTCATAACACCAATAATGCAGGGAACTGCATTCTTTTAAACCTTGCAAACATCTCCAAAACTTCATTACTGAGGTACAAAAAATAATGATAATAATCCTCTCAGTATCACTATCATCTTTAACTTCAATAAATAATTACTCCAGGTGACCAAAACTCACTTGTCACCCACACCCACACCCATACATACACACACACACACACACACACACACACACACACACCTGAGCCCCAGGGTTAGTGGCCAGCATACGTCCACCAACAATACTGAGCTTGGGATTAACTACATATCAATCTCGTCTCATTGCTGTCTTGCCGAGTAGCAGCAGCCACAGCAGCATCGCATGGCAGCCTGCCACCGGACACTAACTAATCTACTGTATGCGTGGTAGTGTGCTTCAGCCTTCTACATAATTATCTGGTTCAGGGTATCACTTGGCATTAAATTTGTACACAGTTAAATGATTGCTTTCACGTTATTTACACTGGGATGCTATACAGAAACAGGGGATGAGGGGGGAAGCAAGAGCAAGAACTAGAGTAAAAAGGAGAGGCAGAGCGAGAGGGAGAAGAAAAATGAGACCAAGAGAGAGAGAGAATAAATAAACTAAACTCACCTACTGAAAACTGAGACATGACAGGCAGGCTAAGGTAATGAACAGAAGATAAAAAAAGTTTGAGGCACAGAAGAAACAAAGACAGATAAAGAAAAAAAAAGAGTACAGCTGGGAGGATGAGTTAGAATAAAAACAAGGAAGACTGAAAGAAGTCACTGGGTATGGGATAAAGGAGAGAACAAGAGCAATGAGACACTTGACACACATAGATACTGAACATATTAGTCTCAAACAGGCACACCAAGCATACAACACTGAGTTACTCCCCACATTCTCTGGTATACACACAGGCACCGTCCTTCTAGTACATTACACTCACTTGGTCTATGTAAGGCAACCCTCAAGATATGTGAAAATTTGTGCATTTCCTACAATCCTTTTACAATCTTGTGGGGACCTTGCCCATGGCTCAGTAGTTAGTTGTACCTCCCGATGCCTGCCGTTTTAGCTTCTAATACTTGGATAAACACCGTCACTCACTGGCACGTCACACACAACACTGAATGAACAACACCACAAACTACTTCACTACTTCATAAACAACATATAAATACTACCTAGACATACATTCTGTACTTAAAAAACTTAAGTACTGTATTGTACAAAAGGTTATTACCAAAATATCACTGGTACCAATAAATGATTAAATGATAAAAATGATAAATGATAAAAAATTATGCCAAGAGAAAAAAAAATCAGGTGATGGCTGCAGCTAAGCTCCACCATACTTTTTGTGAGGGTATTATTACTGAATCAATCACCAACATGAGATCATACACCAAAATGGCCTTGCACACATGCACACAATGACACACACACATATATCACATTAGAGAGTCATTTGATTCACTTAAATATCTTTTAATGTACAAAAATGCAACAAAACTGATTGGCTGTAAAAAAATAAGGATAAATATTACTAGCAATACAGTACAACTGAAAACATTAACAAAGACTACAATTTAGGAAAATGAGCAAAGAAATTCTATGCTACTAAACAAACATGCGACACCCTTGCTCATCCCCTCAGCGCTGGTGGGGGCGACGGCAGAGCGGCCTGACTGGCTGACTGGCGGTGCTACATTGGCTGTCAGTGGGAGAGCGAATGCCATCTCCTTTGCACCCACCCACTTTGTTCGGATTTTGTACATGTCTTGAGTGTCTACTTTTGGCACAATATATCAGTTGGCCTCGACGCGTGTGCAGCCGTACAACTAGGCAGCAACAGTTGAACAGCACACGTGAAAATTTGCCATCAAGCAGCAAAACGTTATAAAATCAGAGTAAGAAAAAAATTAAAGCACGATAAAACTACAAACAATAAGATTGGAGCATAGGCTTTATGAGAACCCTAACTTCACCAATACTAATGACATATAGTACTGAAAAGAATATAAACAAAGCTATCCAAATTGTGACAAACATTTTTTTGTTTAGAGTGAATGATTTGTGACAAGGAAGTGCATGCTGGTCAGATGAGCTCTGGCATACAAGTTTGATTATATATTATGCTTGACATTGATGGCATTAGACCATGAGTGATCCTAAGTGTTGAACTATACTGTGTGTTGCTTTGTGTACACATTGTCAAAAGAAACACAATAAATACTGTGCTCTTTTAAATCACAGCAACACTGCCTTTGGCACTTGTCTCATGTGTGCATGTGTCTATACCTATGTCTATTTAATCTATCTTTCTACACACTTCAAGGTCCAATTCCAATTATACAAAATTCCCTCTTTTATGTCAATAATGTTTTCTAAACATGTAGAGAGCATGAATTAGAAAATGTGAAGTTCTGTTCAGTATGAGTCCAGCATGCATACTCTCAGTAGACCATTCTGAACGCTTGGCTCAAGTGTCTGACCTGCAGCCCCCAAGCGCCACACCCGACACACTACCACACCAGCCAGGTCTCCACCACCTGGTACAAATACCAATAAAATTAAATAACAGACTTTCATGCTAACTAAAACCTAAAATATAAAAATTCTTGGTCATAGCCTCAGAAATAACTTAAGTAAATATGCTACATAAATTGTGATATTTTTATGTTTCACCTCCCTGTACATAGTCTCTTTTGTTTACACACTCAAATTTATTTTCTTAAGGAGTCAAGGAGCATGCAGACTTTATTCTATACAAATATGATAAAATTCTCTGCAACTATTATCTTCAGCAAAAAAAGTTCTGGCACAGCTTTACTTTCTTTTTACAGTGTGCTCATATTCTTCATTAATTAAATAGAAGAATATGATACATAACTTTCTGGCACAGCATGAGACATTGATCAATAAAATAGAGTAATATAATCTGCAACTTTGCACTCAAGTGACCAACTACTTGATCAACAAGTAATATAATATCTTCTACTTCCTGTAACAAGTGAAAACCTGATACACACTAAACAATACAGGCGTCTGAGACTTTATCTCACCTCAGGACACACCCAGTGAACGTTGGCAGTTATGTTTATGTCACCAGGTGCCTCCCTACCTCTGCCTGATCTTCCCTTTGTCCCAGGGAGCAGCACCCATGGTCAGCAGGGACTACTGGACGTCTTGCGGACAGCATTATCAACCTCGCCAGTCCCTCCGCTGTTTTTAAACTTGGCAATATTGGAGGCCAACAACAGGTAGTTGTCATCACCAATGGGAGCTTGTCTGAAACAAAAGTAGATTCCAGATTGCAAAACTAAAAACTTGCTATGAGTTACTTTAGTAAAATTTCACAAGATGAAATCTACATCATGATTTGGCACATTATAAAAATTTTGTGACCTAATTTCAGATTAGAATATGTCGCAATCACCTAGACCAAGGCCTTTAAATAGCAGATAAATACATAGAAACACACCACCAGCAGAAACTTCTTTAGGGCATTGGACCCTCTCTTGGCTGGAGGTGCTGTATGAAGGAAAAATTATAAGGAAAATGTCAATGCTTACTTGGAGCCATAAGTAACAGAGTGCTTGAGGCGCAGCTGGTGGTTCTCGTGCTCCTGCTGCAGCTGGTGGACACTGGACATGAGAGAATGTAGGGACTGGTAGGTTCTTGCAGGGTTTTCCATCACCACACCCCCGATGCTCACCTCCTGGGACGTTCCATACAGATTTGCTTTCTCACACATGTCTGGAAAGGGGAAAATTCAATGCATAAACTAACAACCCTGAACACAAGCACATTTCCTGATTGAAAACAGCACAACATTACAAAGAAAATAGCTTGCAGTACAGGCAATGAAATCCTGGAAAACATACTATGCAGCTCTTCCAGATAGGCAAAGTTATCCACGAGGAGAGACTTGAGGCGCTCCATCTCACGGTCACTGTCGATGTGCACCTTCAAGTCACAGTCCAGGTAGTTGGACACAGCACTGCAACCTGGGGCATGCTCACTGGGGGACTTGCAACTAAAAAGACCCAAAAAGAAAATTAACAAATAATTGTGGTAAATTCAACAATGATTTTAACTAACTAACTAACTAAAAAAGGGGGATTTCTCAAGAGAAACATAAGAACAGATAAGATAAAGAAAAGGATTACTATCTTAAACTTTTCCTTCCTATTGTACCCAGGCTACACAGGATATGTGAAGTAGAGAGATAGTGAGTGAAGACATATACAAAGACACTAGAGTTTAAATCAAATAAATAAAATAAAGATGAAATAGATGATCTGTCACTGCAGAAGTACATAATAAATTTAGGCACATACAGGAAATTCTCACAAACTGGAGTTATATATTTCTCACGCCGTTAACAAATCAATGTGGATCACACCCCTGAGGCATGTCTGCATTACTCACCACAGCCAGTTGGAGTTGATGTATGCCCCGGGATGGTACTGCTTCAAGCGGTGGGTGTTATACTGGCATACTTTGGTTAACAAGTCCATCCACTCCTTCTCCTCCACACAATTCATTGCCTGTGTGAAAGAACAGATAGCATATAGTGTCCATACTCCTCCCTCTCGACCTGTTTTGTATCTTTCAGTAATAATAACAATAGTATCACATGATCAGTCTATACTGATGTAACATACTCATATAACATTGGAGTATGCAAAATTAAGCTTATGTTACTTCATGTGATAAATATACTAAAAAGTTGTATTAGCATTATAAATTCTGCTTCTGCAATCATTTTTGTGCAATAAAGGCAGAATAAACTATTATAAAGTTTCCAAAATATTGAATTACTAATCATGCCCACACCGAGAAACTCATTGCCCCAGGAATGACGAGAGCACCACAGCACTTCAAGACCTCACCTGGATGTACAGCGTTCTTCCTTCCTGAACCAACTGGAACATGTTCTTTATTTTGAATGAGGACTCCTGGACCCTTTCCACAGCAAGGATATTCTCCACTGGAATATCACAAAGGGGTTGCCCACCTGCAGAGATGTAAAAAAGGGTATATATCAAGATGAGAATTCTGAACTAACAGTATGACCTGGCTTTCAGTGATAGTCAAGTGCAAGGTAAGCATAAGTAGCCCTGGACATGATCTTTTATTTTTTTTTACAGCAAGGGAAGGAGCTCTAGGGTAAAAGAAACAAAACAACGACAAGAAAGCCCACTAAACACTGCTCCATTAAAAAAAAAAAAAAAAAAAAAAAAAAAAGAATGAATAGCCAGAAGAGAAGTCAATATGCCAGCAACATCACAGCTGGCATTCTCATACTTCCCTTGATACATGGTTCAAGATCCTATTGACCGTGAATGGTGAAGTCCGACACATCTACGATTACCAGCTATGAGTACGATGCCCCCTCACCCTGATGTGTACAAATATGTTTTATGATAAGGATAAAAGTAATAATGCTAACATGAATGACAGTTTTTTGTTGTATAAGAGTAAAGGTTCTCCAAGTTTCTCTTTTATAACTATCATCACGCCTCATCTAACACAACCAACCTTCTGTTTTGGAGTAGGTGAGGCTGTGAGTCGTGAGTCTGAAGAAGCGGGTCTTGAAATTCTTAATACCAAACTTCTTCCGTCCCTGGGCTCTCTTGATCATGATGCTGAAAAGGTAAATGGTATCTTAAATGCAAACCAAATGAACTACAATGAGGACTCCAGTCTCTTCAACCCAGCTTCAATATTGAACTACTTGTGTGTGAAAAATATGACTATGAATTGACCTACAGCCTAGCTTCAGCACATCATTATCTTTTTCATCATAACTTAAATATCAACACCAACATAATAAGCCAACCTTCTGTCACCTCCTATCTTAGCTTATTCTGGTTCTGTTACTATTTTGGATGTCAGTATGGGATAATAACACAACAAAGACACCTGCCACACAAATTACAAACCTCTCATCCTCTGGTGGCACAAGGAAAAACAAAGTAGATTAGTTAATGGCAAATTGTTAGTGATAAAAACTGCACCAATACTGTTTATCCTCAAATGATACTAACCACACTTATATTCGGAATCAATAATTGCTTGAACTTAAACCACAGACTCCAACGACTGGGTTTGTTGAGCGGCAGTACTTACCCTTCCTTAAGTATTACCGGAGTGTCATGTGCCTTTTGACTTCCATTGGGTATTGATGACAGTATCTCCAGAAACTAGAGAGAGAAGATACAGTGTTTGATGGTTGGTTACGACTTACAGATGTAAATGTATCACACAAAAATACATACGAGAATTGTACATTTTGTAATCAACCACAGCACTGAAAACTTACCGTGCGGGTTCCCTCCACATGCTTGTCTGTGATGTAGTGGGCGAACACTTCCCGCATGTAGCTCTCCCGGAAACTCTGGTGCGGCTGACGTGAACTGACCTGGTTGCCGACACTCTGCACTATCTTGCTTAGCAGCGTCAAGGTGCGTTGTGTTGATGGGTCCTGTGAAATGGAAGGGCAATATGTAAGTTGTGGAATTAGTTTAACTGCTTTGATACATGCATTCCTTTCCTCTATGTGACAATGACAAGAACAGTGTCAGAAGCCAGATTAGCTGTCCAATATCCTTATAACAAATACAATAGGGTGATCTTTCCCTCATGAATTTAATACTTCTCTTTCCTCTTAGTTTCATTCCTTAATCCCTACCACCACTTGTGTGAAAAATGGAGTTTCAAAGATGACAATGATTTTTCTTTCAAAAGCTAGGATAGTTCTTCATGGTTAAGTGACACTAAGACAAGTGTGTTTTTACACTCACAATCTGCTCTGAAGTGAGGTCGAAGAGCTTGGGATGGAGGATGGCTGGAGCAAAGAACCGGAGAAACACAAACCCAGAAATAACTGAATATCTCACTTCCCGTTCATCTGTTTGTGAAGAAGTGAAAAAATAAATAGTGCTACTGTAACTTCACTGATCATATAAACACAATTCATTTATATAATAACATAACAAAATAACAAACGACAATACAGAAATTTTGGATGACAAGAGAAAAAAGAAGGAAAGAAAAAGAGGAAAACAGCAGACCCAGACAGTGAAGAACTACATCACGGAGTGCCGTTACAAAGGTGAAACTCCCAACTGTCAACTCAAGAATTATAAACAGCATGAGAGATAAGAAAGAGTGGACGTGACATACTTGGAAAATAGGTGTTGGCCAGTTCCTTGAGCTCCGAAAATATTTGGCACATGACAGGTGGGCAGTTGAGGGCTGAATTAATTATTGGCTTCAGGATCTGATTAATATATTCCTGAAAAGATGAAAGTAATCAGAATCAATATATTCCTGGAAAGACAACAGTAAAAATAACATCATTCAGAATTCCACTACCTACAAACAAAGCTCTTACAAATAAAAAGAGAATGATGCAATAAGGACACTGAATATAATAAGGAGACTAAACAAGAGCACACTTTATAGATCTTAAGGATAGAGACTTCTGTAGCTACACTGGGTCTAGATTAAACAGCAACACATCTTCACTGGCATTACTGATAACATCCAACAAGTAACAAAACAAGCAAGAACATTATAGAATACCTTAAGATTACACAGATTAGCCTCCCGACTCTCTCCTGGTTGCAGCTTGGTGGGGTCTATCTCACAAGGCTTTCTCTCTCGGAAGATGAGGTCAAGGGTGGGCTTGAGGGTTGAGCGAAGGTAGTGATGACCCACCAACTTCATCAACTCGTCAATGCACTTAGAAACAAGGGTATTGCCCCGGAAAATTGTGTTTGTGTCCCTGGAAAAGATCAGAGGATGGTTAATTGGCATGTCCAACCCAAGTAACAATAGTACACTGTAACTGGCAATGAAAGAAAGCTTGCTCCATAATCTGAGATGGAAGGAAACTTAAACTGTACAAGAAAAACATTGGTGTTAAAGTGTGTTGCCCTTTTTAACCACGTCATGTGACATCAAACTCCATAACAATAAATAATGACTGAGGATGTTAAAATAAACACGCTCAGCTTTTATCTTTAAATGATCAATAAACTATAAGGGAAAAGGAATTATGACTGGCCTGGAAAGCTATAAAGTGATGCAACTCAAAAGTCTTGCCATAACAGCACAAGGTAAGCAATCACCGACAGCTACTTACGTGATCTTTGATATTTCATGACGTGCGAAGGCGGAGACGAAGGGAACCACCTGGCCATGGTGGAGAAAGACTCGAGTAAGGGACTGAACCACATCGTGCTTCTGAGGCACCACCTCACCCAGTAACCAGGCCACCGAGGCAGTGATGGGCTGTAGGGAAAAGAAGAAAGACATTAAATACTTTCCACCACACAAACATGATGAAATTTAATACTAGTAAGTAATAACAACATGATTACTAAGGTTTATTTATTTCCACTCATCCACAGTACTGCACACACTGACGTACCTCCACCCCAGTGCTCTGCAGGATGAGGTTGCGGAGAGAATCGTATGACTGACTAGAGAAAACATTATCGGAGGTATAATGAATGTTTAGCCTCAGGGTACCTAGGTCACCCCTTTGGTTCTTTCCTGCTGAGTTTCGGGGCTGAAGAAAGTACCTGTGTCGAAATAATGAAGAAATTAAAAACAAATAAAAAAGACCAGACTAGTTTAAGAATGTCAAGATGTGAATGTACCTCGGTTTACACGTTAAACCCTGTCACACCTACCTGAATATGATCGGCAAACCCACCAAGACTCAAGTCGGTAGCTAAAATCGCCAGCACCACTGAGTCTTGACGCTGTTCAACCATGATGGGAGGTGCCACGAATTTTTAAAGCATGCACAAAAAATTTGTGGCACGGCCAGATTGTCAAGAATCAGTACGCAGTCCACGTACAGTCCCTGACAGTGGCAGGCAGTCGGCGAGCAGTCTGAGACATGTTGGCGTGTGCTCCTGAATCAACCCTAAAGACAACCTACAGGCTGACTGCCAGCATGCCACAGACCATGAGGCAACTGGCCGCGGACCCCACCCCTGGAGGGCCTGGGGGGAGTCAGGAACTTGGCAACACCATGCTGAATTGGCACTCCATGTTGCTGACAGCCACCACTCGCCTCAAGGAGTGATGGCCCCTCACACTTGGTTCAAATACTATACTCCATGTGTCAGTAAGGGGGTCAGGGACAGGTCAGCGATGGGTTGGCGGGAGGGCAGCGTGTACTCGCCAACCGCCTGATGACTGTGCCAAGAATTCATGGAACGGTTGGGTCGGAGTCAGCAACCATACGCCATTCAATCGGCAATGGGTTGCCTCGCAATCAGCAGGTGGTTGACGGGCAGTCAGGGTGTGGTTGCTGACAGTCATGGCTTGTTCAAGGCCGGCCAAGAATCGGGGGCAGTTGACGACAAAACTGTTACGACTCAGGTCTTGGCGTGTTCACCATCCTTGGTCATGATGGTGTGACAGGGGCTTTAGAGAACCTTGCCCAGTGTAATGCCTACATGTGTGAAACATGAATAAATACATCCAATACTTACCAAGCATCTCGCTTCTTAAGCCCCATATCACTGAGTGGGATCTTGACTTCTCCGAGAAACACGTTACCAAACACACCCGGGGAGTCGTGCCATAGTGCCACCCGCACCTCCTGGAAGCCTGCAACCTCCTCCACCAGACTGTACATGTTCTCCCGGTCCTGGCTTCCGCCCCTCTGGTTACTCTGCTGCAAGATGAGGGAGAGGAAGGTTGAGGCTCCTGCTACTAAGTGACAAGCAATGGAATGGAAATGATTATGGAGCAGCCAGCAATGCCACCTTTACTCTCTGAAGATGCAATGTCTCCTTCATAACCCTAAAGAGAGACCTACGCCAGAGTAGAAGGAAGGAGGAGGTACAAATCAGAAAGGATTAAGAAGTGTTAATATAGTGGAATACATATAGGTGTTTTCCTATCCCTAAAATTTCAGGATAAACTATTTTCACTCTGAACAAACACTCCACTTTTACCTCAAACATGAAGGCTTCATCAAAATGAGGGCTAACAGTCTTCTTCTTGGCTTTGGTCCTCTTGGTTTCTTGCTTTTTGTTGGTGTAGATCATGGTGACTGAGGCAAGGGGATCACATGAACCATTGATGATAGCCAGGTCGCTGCACTCTAGGATCCTGGAAGGGGAAATAGCTGGAATTAGTAACATGTATGCAATAAGAGGGCCATTCTTAGCACAAAACCAGTCAGTTGAAAGCAAAATAATATATATCCCCAGCAATCCATAATGGCTAATGACTGTCTGCTTTACTGTGAGATCCTAGGACTGGCAGTACACTTACTTGACTTCCACCATGTGTTGACAGCAGTCATTCAGGTGCCGCACCTGAAGTGGCCGTACCTCAACGTGGACTTTCCCCTGAGAATGCATCACATTTAAATCACTGACCAAACAATGGAGTCAATGAAGAAAAAAAAAGGTAAAAATTATATTTCAAAAAAAGGAAGCCAATGAGCTGTTATGAAGTCAGAAAACAATTGATTAAATGGAAACTTTTGAGAAACTAATGAATCTAAAAAATAAATATGAATGAGGGCAGGAGGTAAGAAACAAGAAAAGCTTTCATTTTACCTGGACCTCTGAGTCTGCATCCACTGGCGTGATGGGAAACCACTGGTCCCTGCCGTGGTACTTGTGGAGGTGCTCCTTCTTGATGGACACCTTTCCCATGATTTTGTCCGTCTTCATGGGGCGGTCACGCTCGTACAGGTAGAATGACAGGAACCGAAACTCTCTCGGAATGTCAAACTGGAATTCCTCACCAAAGAAGACAGACATGCTGGAAATACACACCAAAGATGGAATTACAATACAGCTACAGCAGGGCACTTGTTAAATTTTAGTGAGTAACTGCTCTCTCTCTCTCTCTCTGCCAACCCTGGTTTTTACAAGGGTGTAGTCCCTTTCCTTCAATGAGCTTTCTTTCTCTCATGAATGTTTCTCCTCACACTGGAATTGCTGTATTTTAACATTATTCTTGGATTACTTTGACTCCCCACCCCATGCTTTTAGAAAACATGGCTCTTAAGTCTTAGAATGCAAAAGGACATACTCCAGTGTCTTTTCTGCTGTGGCTGAGCGGAATATTTCCTCCTGGTCGAGGGAGATGGCGCAGTAGACATCTCTCTGCCCTCCACTGCCATGGTTGCGCAGGACAAGGTTTTTGGCTTCACCTGCAAGGGACATGATCATATTGGTCTCCAGAAAAACAGAATATACATCAGGGCAAGGCATGGACCCTAAAAAGAAAATGCAAACACCCATGATTCTTAAAGATTAAAATACATAATTGCCGAGTATTAGCATTTTGCAAGAGTAATAAAATTAGAATAATGAGACTTTCTCAACTTGAACTAATTCTTTGTTTTTATAAGCTATATATCGCTGGCCGTCATGTGTGCAAAGGCACCCATAACCTTACCTAACAATAACACTGAAATACATTAATATGGTAGTTAGGGTAAAATTTCAGAAGTGCACCTGCCAACACCCAACCACCCGTGACAACCACCAACGGCACAGCACGGATCAAAGTATGTAGCTAACTATTTATTGTAAACAACTAAATCCAACCAAACTATATCTAACCTAGCCTGATATGATGTTTTTTATTATGGAGATAAGTTTTAATTTCTTGAAATCACTATACAATTGACTTTTTAATGCCCGAGGTGCACCCACCAATGCCCCGCTCCCACCGGTTATCACTGGCCAGCAACCTAACCTTATGTAACCTACCTAACAGGGGGGTCTTCACCCCCTTCGACCTCCCTAATGAAGGGCTTCACCCCCCTTGACCCCCTTATATTTTCCTGAAGTCATTCATAAATGCCGCCCCATCCCATCCTGTGCTGCATATTTCCGCTGGCCCACACTGCATGCCTAATAAATTTAAACCAACCTAACCTAATGTTACCTACCTAACAGGGAAGGCTTCAACCCCTTCGACCTCCCTAATAAGGGGCTTCACCCCCCTTGACCCCCTTCTGTTTTGCAGAAGTCATTCATAAATGCACTGCATTCAAAAGTTCATTCATAAAAACATTCCATAATGTAAGTATCAACTTCACAAGAGGTGACTACCCCTTCTTCAACACTGGGCCAACTAAACCTAACAACCTGACATAACCTAAACCGAGCCTAACAGAACTAAATCTAATAGAGGTGGCTACCCCGTCTTCAACATTGGCCCAACTAAATCTAACCTGATGTAACCTAAGTCTAACCTAATTCAACTGAATCTAATGAAGGTGTTGGCTGTCACCTAAGTATCTACCTTTACCTATTACCCAAGTCTTCACCTGAGTAGTTACCTGTGCCCTAATTATTTAAATGTGACCTGTGTTTCACCTACCTGTACCTGTGACCTAAGTATTGACCTGTGACCTCAGTTTTCACCTGTCTTACCTATGACCTGAGTATTAACCTGTGACCCGAGCATTTGTCACCTACGTATTTGCCTGTCAATTACGTGTTTACCTGTCACCTGAGCTTCCCCTGAGCCATCCCCTGCAGGACCCCCCCTCACCACCCTCCCCCCCCTCGCCTGACCCTGGGAGCACGCCACCACCTTTTTCACGCCCCCGCCCCCCTTCAGCAGTGACCTTGAGGCTCCAGGGTCACAAAAAGGTCACCGTGGGGCTAAAACAACAACAGGTGGCTTGCCCGTACCTGTATTTCTAGGTCACTCCCCGGCCCCCTTACCCCCCCTGGCACGCCCTTAGATCACCTGGCCATGTTATTTAGACCCTTAGGAGGATTTTTAGTGTGTTAAGTAAAGGGTAAAGGTGTCTACGTTACCTATTTTAACCCTTAGTCTCTGCTCCAGCCTGACCTGGCCGGGCGAGGCAGCCATCTTGCTCCATCACTGCCTCCTCCTCTTCTTCTTGTGACCGGTAATGGCCCTCCTCTTCTTCTTCTTCGGTCGGCCTTCCTCCTCCTCTTCTTCTTCTTGTGTCGGCCTTCTTCTTCCCCTTCTTCTGTCGAACTTCTTTTTCTTCTTCTGTCGACCTTCTTCTTCTTCTGTCGACCTTCTTCTTCTGTCGACCTTCTTCTTCTGTCGACCTTCTTCTGTCAGCCTTCTTCTTCTGTCAACCTTCTTCTTCTTCTTCTTCTTTTTCTTCTTCTTTCAGTCTTTACACCTTGATCTTCCAAATTTCTTCATGTCCTTAATCTATTTTTCTCTATGGCTTCAGCAGTGTTCTCCTAGACCTAGTTCATTTAATTGGTCCTAAAGTCTCCATTCATTCAGTTGGTCCAGCGCAGGAGTATACTCTAGCTGTGGACTATATAAAATATACCCATTCTGGGCCATTAGTATCCATTTTGGTCCATTAGTACCCATTCTGGTCCATTAGTACCCATTCTGGTCCATTAGTAACCATTCTGGTCCATTAGTACCCAGTCTAGTCCATTAGTACCCAATATGGTCCATTAGTACCCATTCTGCTCCATTGGTACCCATTCTGGTCCCTTAGTACCCATCCTGATTCATTGGTACCCATTCTGGTCCATTGGTACCCATTCTGGTCCATTAGTACCCATTCTGCTCCATTGGTACCCATTCTGGTCCATTAGTACCCATTCTGTTCATAATAATAGTAGACGACGCACCACAAAAGGACCAACGCTCAGGGCTGCCAACCCAACACAGTTCCGCTGCTCATTTGGTAAGGTATTATTTTGTATCTAACTTATCATTGAATATCAATTTTGTTGTCTGGTAACTACGAATATATCTGGCATCACCTTATTAATCTCGTCAACAGAAGAATTGCTCTTTATTTTACTACAACACCCCATCGATGTTTCACAAATACCCCGGTGATAACCTTATCAATGGAAGTGAGGTAAAGCTGTCAATTTATGTATTTATTTATGCTTTGAACGGAATATTCACAATGAATCTGAAGTGAAACATTATTTTCTTCCTTGTTTATTTTGAAGTAAGGCACCAGCATGCGACGTGCGTAGTGGAGCAAAAGGAGAACGGGAAATTCATTCACAAATGGAGCAGCCACCAGCTGTGTGTGTGTGTGTGTGTGTGTGTGTGTGTCATTCACCACGGTGTACCCCGCGCTGGACTCGCGATTCTCAGTAATCTCCCTGAAAGAGGCTGCAATAAATCTCATTATTCCATGACAAGCCTTGTTTTGAGGCTTAATAATTGCGTGTGTGCCTGCAGCGACAACACCAGCCACGTGCGCACTACCACGCAGTGTAGGCTACATACTCTGTAGGCTACTCTGGGCTACTCAGCACTACTCTGTGGACTATTCAACACTACTTTGAAGGCTACACAGCACTACTCTGTGGGCTATTCAACACTACTTTGAAGGCTACACAGCACTACTCTGTGGGCTACTCAGCACTACTCTGTGGGCTACTCAGCACTACTCTGTGGGCTACTCAGCACTACTCTGTGAGCTACTCAGCACTACTCTATTGGTTACTCTGTAAGCTACTCGGCAAGATACTTAGGAGGATAACTTGAAGGCTACTCAGCACATTAGGAAGTTACTCACCGGGCTACCCTGAAGGTTACTCAACAGCTACTCAGCAGGGTGGCGTGACGTGACCTTGCGGGTATTTGGGCAGGACAACTTTGAGACATTGCTTGAAAACTGAATCTGACCCACCATCATAAAGCTATTGATCAACTAACAGGTGTGAGGAACAATGAAAAGTCTACTAATGATGTCTAAAAATGTTATTACAATCAGTTTTACAGTAGTATTCATGGGGTGAAAACTTACTTGCTATTATACTAAATATACCAAAACTTCAACTACTCTAGATTACTGAAGACTTATCCAAACATGCTCAACTTATAGAAAACTTAATCGTATGAAATCATTATCCAGTATGAGGGACAATGATTCATTTTGCCTGTACCATCAAAAGATTATGATTAAAATGATTGTGATGTGGTGATCAGTGGATGCTGGGCGTGGCTGTTAGGATGACTGGTGATCCTTGTGATGACTTCGAGTAGTGAGCTAAATGCATACCTACATAGCTGGGTATGGAGGATGAGATATTTCGTGACAGATATGATAACTGTGCTCCTATTAGTGCAATGATGATGATGATGGTATGAACTGAGAGTGTAGATAAGTGGTTCCCAGAGTAGTATTGCTGGTGTGTGTGTGTGTGTGTGTGTGTGTGTGTGTGTGTGTGTGTGTGTGTGTGAACAAGAACAGAAAGATGGGAGATGACTGAAACGTATGACTGACGTATATGATGAGTTACAATGGAGGATGAGGACACAGATGCGATGAAACAGTATGAAGATAACAATAATAACAACAACAACAACATAAGCAAGGGAGTAGGAGAATCATCACCAACAGCAAGGTAATTCGTGGAGGAGGTCGTGTGTGGGTAACGGTGTAAAATAAACAGTGGCAATAACCAGGAAAACAAGAATCATAATGTTCCCTAATAACAAAGTAACTCGCCGAGAATACGAACGGCGACAGACTCAACGAGAGAACAGGGATCAACTGTGCTAATGGTTGAGGAGGCTGTGAATTCCCTTGAAGTTAATAAGTTGATGGTACAAAGGAGATCGTGACGGGGTGGTGATGAGGGAGGCGGCAGCGTGGGGGAGAATTCTCAATTATCATTATTTTCTGGAACGAGGCGGAGACAGTGGCGACAAGGCTGTATTATACGACACCAAACTATGACGAATCAACCTTTCTTTTCCTTCCTCCCCGTGAACAATATTGAAGTATAATGAAAGTTTTGTGGATTATTCGACTGTATGGGGAGATAACAGCTCTTGGAATGGTTTTATTTTGCGTGGCTGTGAATGTAATAAGAAAAAAATCCGATATGTAATTCCCTGAAGAGTATCAGGAAATAATATGTCACCGAATCATCCCTTCAACAGCATCAAGTATCAATATCACTGAAACTTTCCTTTAACGCCATCGTCAGGTGGGTGTCGATCCCCCCAACGCTCACATGTACTCGGGTATCACATAGTCGCTGGAGAAGTAGATGTAATCGGTGTCGTAGTTCTTCCTGGGGATCACAGGGCCCATGAAGACGGCCTCGGGAATGTAGTTGGTGATGCTGAGGACGCCAAGCCCGAGATAGTGACACCCGAGGCCCAGAGAGCGTCGGACACGGCGGCCCCAGCCCAGACAGAGGCCCTGGAGAGAGGCGGGGGCAAAGGTATACACGCTATTAAAACAAGTGGAGCATCTACCTGCCCTCCTTTCCTGCCTTCCTTCGTCTCCTCTTCACCAGCCCACCATGACATCAAAATTCAAGTTCCTGTGGCCTAGCGGGGTATTAGGAAATTCATACACACGGTTAAAAACAAGTGTTGCATCTACCCTGTCCTCCTTTTCTCCCATCCTTCGCCTCATGTTCACCAGTCTTTCATTATATATATTAAAAAAAAACTCGAACTACTGTGGCTTAAATCAACTCGTCCTGGCGGATTATTAGATTCTTTATACACGCGATTAAAAACAACTGTTGCATCTGTGCCTTGTCCTTCTTTCCTTCCTTCGTCTCCTGCTCACCAATCGTCCATGACATCAAAAATTCAAATTAATGTGGCATAAATCAACTCGTCCTGACCCTGATGATAAACGAGGTATTTGATCATTTATACACGGGATTAAAAACAGGAGTTGCATCGGCCCCATTCTCCTTCCTTCGTCATTTTTCCTTTAACTCCTTCATCTCGTTTCCTATTCACCCATCTCCCAAGACATCACTCCACCGAAACCCAATGTTCTCTGAATGAAGTCAATTCGCCCTGTCACTATGAAAGGAAGGGACACATTCACACAAACGAAAACGTGTACGTCACGTCTGTCACATCCTCCCTGTCTTTCACAATATCCTATGGCGTCATTACAACAAAAATCCATTGTGCTACTCTGCCATATATAGGTAACCTCGCGCCCTGGCCCCTATACAGTCGAGAGCTACTTTAATTCATCTATCATCCTCCCATTCTCCAATATCCCTTCACCCTCACGTCGCCCTACTACTGTCAGTCCCCAGCTCACTTCACCTCCACTCCAGACCGACCCTCCACCCTACTTTTCTCCAGTCAGCTGCTCTGCATATGGGCATCTAACGCACTCTAGCGGAGGCTCTGAGCAAGGACCCACCAGACCCATGCCAGCCCTCCTCCCAGCACAACCAGACCAGACCAGACCCCCATCGCAGGAGCCGCCTCGTTGAGCTCTGAACAAGCTCATCATCGCTACATCCGCTCGCCCCCAAGGCCACTCCTGGGGGCATGGGTGTGCTGGGAGACTGAGAGAAAGGAAAATGCTGTCGGAGGTGTGGTCGTGAGTCAGATGGTAATGCATGGTGGTCATTAGTGATGCTCGATACATTCTAATTAAGACCTTGGGAGGAAATCTGCCCGCTCGGTGTTGTACCTCTATAGCGAAGACATGATACCCCAATATAGATGGCCAGATTTAGTTCCAGGGGTGATTTAGATAAGTGGTATTAGTGGAGGTGATGTGGAAGGGGTAACTTAGATAGGTGGAGGTTGTAATGGGTGTGGCGGACGCAGGAAGTGGATAACAGGGCGGGGACAGAAGGAAAAAAAGGACTGGTGGTAGTGCTTGTTTTTGTTCCACGAGTCATGGTATTAGCGTTTCTATGCGGCAATTTTAGCTTTACTACTATACTACAATGATGGGAGAAGACGGAGGGGCAGTGGTGGTGGGGGGGGGGGTTAGTTAATGTGGGGGAGGATTCGAAGTGGTAGTGGTGGTGGTGGATGCAGGGCCGTTGGAGAAATAACCAAAACGACAAAGGAACGTCATATAATAAATCCCTATGCGTTAGTAGTGAACGAAAAGTCTTCTCTCCCGCGACACATGACTAACACAACACACTCGAGTTACCTCAATTTGCCTCCCTCACATATACCCAAGTAACCGCTTATTCACCTCCCCACCACCATCACCAGACCACCAGTAAGGGACGGAAAGATGCGTAGGAGGGAACAAATGCGTATGTAAGTCACTGTAGACGCGACCATGGCAAGCACATATAACATAACTTACATTCTACCATTTATCAAGGAGTTTGAGATTAGATTAAGCTTGCGGATGTGTTACTGACTTATCACTCTGCAACGGAGGTGATAATCTAAGTTGGTATAAGGAAAACGCTGCAATGGTGATAGTGGTGAATGTGGTGATCGTAATGGTGGGTGATGGTGATACGTAGCGATGGTAGTAGTAGTAGTAGTAGTAGGAGTAGTAGTAGCAGTAGTGGTAGTAGTAGTAGTAGTAATAATAGTGGTAATGGTGGTGGTGATAGTGTTGAGAGCTTTCCTGTTAGTGATTATGGTGTTGATGGCAGTGGTGGTGGTGGTGGTGGTGATGCTGGTGGGGTGAGGATGAGGGTAATAATAGCTATGGCAATGGTGATGAAGAAGGTGATTGGTGGCCGCTATAGAGGTGGTGATGGTGATGACGGTGGTGAGAGCGGGCATAGAGTTAGTGATGATGGTGGTGGAGGTGGTGGTGATGGCGAGTGACAGAGTATATATGGTTTTAGTGGTGATGGTGTTGGTGGTAATGGCGGAGGTGATGTTGATTTGGTGACTGTGGTGGTGGTGATGATGGTGGTGTTGGTAGTAGTGACAGTGAGCATGATGTTTATTCGGCGGCTGTGGTGGTAGTGACGGTGGTGGTAGTGGTGGTGGTTCCCCAGGTGGCTCGTGTTGTCACTCGCTGCCCCGCCCACTTCCTTGTTACAGCGACGCATAGGACGCAAGAAGAGGCAGCGGGTGGCTCTCATTGCACCTCCACCACCACCACCACTACTACTACTACCGTCATTACATCTAATCTTCCTCTTTGATCCACTTATATTAAATGTCATGTAGCTTTTGAGTGATCGTCCTCCTTATAAACTCTGGACCGCATTCTCAGAAGCTCGCGGCTCCCACAAGAAGTATTTCCTAAGGCCACACAAGGGATTAGTCGGGTTCTCATGAGTGTTTTTTCGCGTCCCTGGTGCAGATGCCTTGTCAAACTATCCATAGGCTCATAAAGCTATCCATGGCAATCCCCGCAACAACCTCTACGGAAGCTTTATCTAATGTGAGTGTGTAGTTTCCGAGATGTTTGAGTATATGAGCCCTACTGCACGATCCATATTATTATAGTTCATCATGGATTTACGAAGTTACTCCTCACACAATAGTTTGCATTTAAAGTAGGAAAAAGTGATGTTTGAGTTGAACTGAATAGACTTGGATTGTCATGAGTTTGAGTATTGTGGGATAAATTTGTTTCGTCTGTCTGACGCACCCGGTTTGATTAAATGCAAACTATTCTTAGCTTTACGTCAACAGGACATTACTTTCGTTCCTGGTCGCCTCTTCTTCTCTGGGGTGACGCCCTGTGTGTCGTCCTCGGTCGAGGTCGTCCTTGAAGCCGTACACTTTTGGTCCTCCTCGGCGTCATCTCCGTCAACGTTGGTCTCAGCCATCACCTGCTCCTCTTCGTCGTCCTCTTCTTCCTCATCCACTAACCACTGTTTATCTTCTTTCCTGAGCCTGCCATTCACAGAGAGTAAGCGTCGCAAGATGTGGCGTAGCTTGTTGCGTTTTCTTGTGCTTCCTTGCGTCCCCGGGATGTCGCACGAACTCGGCACAAACACTCGGTTCGGTGACTCTTGGACGGAAGGCTCGCGCTGAGGCAAAAAGACTTCGATAACGTGCGGCTCGTCAGCATTACCCTCCTCCGTTTCCTCAATGACAGGTGGAATGGATAAACTTTCAGAATGCGCTGGGTGCGCGACTGACGAGTGGATGGAGTGAGGCATCACGGCGTCTTTGCATCGCTTGAGGTTAATACTGTTCATTTGTTCCTGCAGGTCAGAGGAATCCACGAACTTCTCGTACTTGGAAGACGTTTCATTCTCGTTTGATCGCGCTTCGCCTCCGTTATTGCCGACAGTTTCGAGGAAATCGCCGAGCTCATTGTTTCTGTGCTTGCGGGGTTCTGGTGCCAAGGGTGAGTCAGTCTCCGAGCCTTGAGAGAGTAAACACTTTTGGCCCAGTGAGTCAGTTTTCGCAAGAAGCCCCTGACACAGCACCTCCGTGTCACCTTTGGCTTGAGGCCTTAGACTGTCGGGTTCTTTTGCATCAGCCACTTGATCTTGAGACTCGGATGTTTCCTCTTCTGGAGGTGACTTTCTCTCGGAAGAATCAGAATTATGTTTGCCACGAAACAAGCTGAACATTGTACTGCCTCTCGGTGCCGGAGCGTGAGCACCGCCGCCTTGAGCCTCTGAAACCTTGGAGAGGTGCTCGTGATTGAATTTGTTGTTATTATT